>NC_085136.1:316935674-317035570 GCF_035046485.1 Aedes albopictus | reverse complement strand
TGTTCCACTACATGAAGATAACGGTATGTCGGTAATACAATTAACTAGTAAGAGAGATTTTCACGTCAGGATTTTCTTCCAGTTCCACAAAGAGCAGGACTACCCGAGCGCCATTTGCAACGGTTGCATGAATCGGATGAACGGCTTCCACGACTTCCGGCGGCTGGTGGTTCGGAACCACAATGCCGTAAAGACGTTCCGTCGGCTGTTTGGTGTTCAAATGGAAGAGGAACCACCCACGGTGATAGAGGTGATCGAGGACGACGATACCGATGCCGATGCCGAACCAATGGAGATCAAGCAGGAGTTCGAAGCGGAAGAGTCCAAGCTGGCGGACCAGATAAAGACTGAGCACGAGCAGGGGGCGCCGCCGGTGAAGGAAACGGTCAAGGATGTGGATGTTTACCATCTGGATGGGAAGCTGGCGACCGTTGTGGTTAAGGAGGAGCAACTGTCGCCGGTCAAGGAGGAGAAGCTTTCGCCCGTGCAATCGATGCCTCAGGTTAGTGCTTCCAGTTCAACCGGAACTATCTGTAGAAGTTTCACTAGAATTTGTAATTTATTTATTAACAAAAAAGGCTCTAGAAGCTCCGCCGCGAATTACTGCAAGAGTTCCACCTGGAACTTCTCTAGAAATGTCACCATAAATTCCTTCGGAGTTCTACCAAGATTATTTCCAGGAGAATTCCTCTACGAGTTTTCGTTGGAGTGCTATCGAGAATTTCTCTGGACCTTTTAAGAGCTCCGCCGGTATTATCTCTATTGTCTTTTTCTTCACTTACAGATGGAAAAAAACCCCGAGCAAAAGAGGTCACCCGCGGCAGCAAAACCGACCCCAAATATCATAAACAGCAAGATAACTATCCTAAAACGCCCCCAGGGCAGACTGTTAAACATGGAACACTCCGAAAAGCGTGCCAAAGTGGTCGTTGGCTCCGAGTTTTCAGTTGTAAAATGTTCCCAGTGCCGGGCCGTCTTCCGGAACCGTGAAAATCTCCTGATCCACGAGCGAGACGATCACCGACAACCAGAACAGCCCAAAGTCAACTTCAAAAAGATCGTAACGCCCCCCACGACCCCCCACACAAGACGAATCTCCAAACCGCTACCGCACACGGTCGCAACATTGTTCAAGTGTCCCCACTGCAGCAGCAGTTTCATCCATAAGAACAACTACGAGCTGCATCAGAAAACCTGCAAGGCCGCAGTCCTCTCCAAACTGAATCCCCAGATCGTGGTCAAGCGAACGACGCCGGCCGCCATGAACGAAGTGATAAAGGCAGCCGTCGCCAAAGTTGGCCGCCAGGTGCAGATCAAACCGGTGGAAACGGTCATCGAGATCAAGCAGGAACCGGAGGGGGACGACCAGCGAATCCGGTGCCAATACTGCCCGCTCACCTACAAGACGAAGTACTATCTCAAGAAGCACCTGTTCGACGTACACAAGATCGACGACTACGAAAATGTGTTCTACTGTCACGTGTGCAAGCTGAACTACTCGTGCGACGAAGATCTGCAGTTGCACAACCGGGCCATCCATCGGTTCCTGTGCAAACAGTGTCCGGAGGACTTCCGGACGTGCATGCATGCGCAGACGAACGCTGGACGGCCGGGCGAGAATGGGATCGTCAATAAAGGTATGTAAGGTGGCGAAAAGTGGCGAATCATGGAACGTTCACTTGTGTTTCATAGGAATGATAGAGAAAGCCATTTTTTACTGTGATTGTGTTTTTTGTGCAGTAAGTATAACATTCTAGTCAGGGATAAACGTTTTAAATATCCTAATCTTTGTATGAGGAATATCATTTTTACTCTTTGTAGCCTTTGGTTCATGTGCAGCATTATAATTAGCCAATTATACCATAAACACTGTGATTCAAAACGATCTAATGCTTTGATCTGTCACACGCCTTAGGGCAGACCTACCTTCAAACTAGAATTACCGACAGCTAGAGGCGTTATTGATTATTGTATTTCAAATAGAGTGAAGCTCGGGCGAAGGATGTTACTTACCTTACCGATCAGGCTAAGGCCGGGGTGGCCTCTGCTGTACATAGTAGCCGTCTCCATTCCACTCGGTCCATGGCTGTTTGTCTCCAGTTCCGCATTCTGCGTAGGGTCCGCAGATCGTCCTCCACTTGGTCGACCCACCTAGGTCGCTGCCCTCCACGTCTTCTTGTACCGGTCGGATGACTCTCGAGAACCATTTTAGTCGGGTTGCTATCCGACATCCTGATGACGTGACCCGCCCACCGTAGCCTCCCGATTTTCGCGGTATGGACGATGGTTGGTTCTCTCAGCAGCTGATGCAGCTCGTGGTTCATTCGCCTTCTCCAAGTCCCGTCTTCCATCTGCACTCCGCCGTAGATGGTACGCAACACCTTCCGTTCGAAAACTCCAAGGGCGCGTTGGTCCTCTGCACGTAGGGTCCATGTTTCGTGCCCATAGAGGACGACCGGTCTAATCAGCGTTTTGTAGATGGACTTCGTGTGACGGCGAACTTTATTCGATCGTAGAGTTCTGCGGAGTCCAAAGTAAGAACGATTTCCTGCCACAATGCGCCTCTGAATTTCTCTGCTGGTGTCGTTATCGGCGGTCACCAATGAGCCCAAGTAAACGAATTCTTCAACCGCCTCGATTTCATCATCGTCGATAAAAATTCGGGGTGGCGGGAGCGGTGATTCCTCCCTGGAGCCCTTTGCCATCATGTACTTTGTCTTCGACACATTGATGACCATAGTGGTTTCGCAGCGCGGTGTCACGAACACTAATGCAAATCTACTGGTTGAAAATATGCCCATATGATTTTGCTGGGAACAGCTGATCTTTGTTTACTATTTTCAACCAGTAACTCAAGTAGTGTTCGTGTAATGCAGCGTGTACGTACACGCAACACTACTAAAAGCAGAAACCACTATACGCGCCAACTTGTGACGTAGTTGGGGGGGCGAGGCCTCTCATAATCAATCAAATTCGGAAAATTTCGACACAGTTCACCTAGTTTAGGCATATTTACGTGAAAACTAGTGCATTGAGCGGAAAAAGGTTGAATTTTGTCCAATTTTGGAGAGCTTCGCCCCCCCAACTACGTCACAAGTTGGCGCCTATGTTAATGACTAATCCGATTCGCCTGGCTTCACTCTTTAAGCTAAGTTTCCTATTGCCAAGTAGAGCGCTCAAGTAAAATTTCACCTTTTTCCGTAAGTAATTTTGACATTTGTTAAACTGACAGCATTTTAACGAAATGATGCTGTGATGTGAAGAAAAGGGCACCAAGTTGTTTACGATTTGGACTTCGAGAAATTTCGTTTCTTTCGTTTCCTCAGGAAATGTTATTGAAATTGAAATGTACTTTTTCGCGCGCGTGTGGGGAAAATGTTTCAATTTAAAACTTTTGGGTGGGCTTCTGGGGAAAATCCAGATATTGAGATTCCAACGGAGTTGTGAAGCTTTCCAAGGAAAATACTGATTAGAGACATTGCACTGGAATTCTGGGGGAACTTTTAATGGCATTACAGATGTAACGGGACCACGACCCCACTCACTTTCCAAAATTGCAACCGAACTTCTTAATTCGCACTCGCTGTCTTAAAGATATGTCATCATTTATAAAGACTCTCCAACACTTCTTAAAACTACACTACTTTATTATCCGAGTATAAATATTTTAATTTCCACAGTGCATTGAATTAGAAATGAACATCTACAAATGAAACACACTAACTGACTATCTAAACCACTAAACTGAATCACTAACTAACTGCCTGAACTGAACTACTTCTTCACAAGTTTAAATGGGAAAAGCCTAAGCAAACTGGTCTCAACTAATTTTTCCAAGTTAACATGGATAACAAGAGTAGTCGATAAGCCAAAAATGGCGTCGAGCTCAAGCTCCAAGATTAACAATGGAAAAATTCTAAACACAAACTGACTGCCCCCGATCCTTGGATCTGCTACCCCTTATATAAGGGTCCTCTCCCTAACCATCAACTCTTATTCTCCTGATCATAAGTATGATCCGATCAAAATTCTCCAGGACTCTCTCCGAGACCAGAGGGAAATTTATTTCCAAATGCCCCATGCATAATTGATTATTAATTACGCTCTTTTCTAATCTTTGCATCTCCCACATCCGTGAGAGCAATTCTATGCCTCCCGTTTCGCCATCTCACATCCGCGAGATTAATTGAGCCTCCAGAACGAATGGCCAATTTATTCTCTCCTCTGAGATTCGGACCTCCCAAAAACTCTCCCCAAAACAAAACAGAAAGGCTAAATCTCCGATGCATCATAGCATCCCCCATCCACATTCTCACATCTGTGAGATCATATCAAAATTCTGAGGGGAGCGAAAGTACTCGCGAATTCAATCTCAAAATTTCTTGCCTTAGTGGCTGAGTCATCAAGGGCCACACCAATCATTATCATCCCCGAACTTGATTTTTCATGAACGCACCGGGCGATCATAAATTTATAGTGTTTACTTTTCTTCGTCGCCCGTCTTAGTTTTACGATCACTCATGCGTTAGAATTTTCACGCCTTCTAAGCATGGATGTGTGGACGGTCGTCCGATCGATTCAAAACATAATTTTACGATCCAATTATGATCGTCGTCTGTGATTACCTTTCTTTTCGGGGAAGGTTATGCATTTCCAAGTTTTTTCTTGTTGCAAAAACAATCAGATCATTCTTCTTAACCCATTTTACGATCGGATATCTAGGCAATTGTTTATTTCATCAAGACGACCCTGTATGTACTTGAATTTCGTCACCCAGAATACAGGCACAGAAGGCTTCAACATATGTTGAAAACCATGCCCGATGTTTATGCCATAAAATATAAGCCGAGATCCCAAAATGTTGGTTTCCCTTTCTCTTACTTTGGCATGAGCGAAAATGCAAAATTGTTGCAAATGATTGGGGAAAAGGGTGGCGTACGCCCCATTCCCGAGAAATGGCAAAAAATATCGTTTTGGCAATAAATAGCTGAATGTTGGTTTCCCTTTCTCGAGTCATTCTTGAATTCCTGACTCTTCTCCTTCTGGGCGCTTTCCGTCCGTGTTTCTAACAATTGGTGTCATTGTGCTCCACACATCGTGTGGGCTCAAGAAATCTTTTTCCTTTGGCATTCTTCATATCCCTTATTTCGTCATGAGCGAAAAATGCAAAATTGTTGCAATTGATTGGGGAAAAGGGTGACGTATGCCCCATTCCCGAAAAATGGCAAAAATTATCATTTTGGCAATAAATTGCTGAATCTCAATTCAGCGGTTTGTTGCATTCCCTTACTTTTCCCGCAAAAAAATTAAGAAATTTCTTAAAATTTCTTAATTTTTTTAAAATGTTGGTTGTTGGTTGTTTCTGGTCCTATGAGGTTTTTTTGTTTTTCGAATAAGAGTTGATTTACATACTGCTTTGCTTCTGCTTATAAATATTATATTTATAGTGCTCTTGTTTTGTTTCTATTGAATCTGATTCGATAATATCCTTGGCTGACCATTTTCTAGCTAATGTTAATCCTTACAAGTTTTAAAACTAGATTATTATTCTTCTTCTTTCCTAATATTTTTTTTTTTATTTAACTAGACTCATACCTGTGATTCAAATGGCAACTGTTGACTCCGTATTCCGCTACCTCCTTCGCCTCGGAATTGTGATATAAATTACTTTGCTTTTTGATGAATCTCGATGTCTCGATGTTGTTGATCATGGCTGAGTCTTTCAGTGAGTCATTAGGGCAAAAACCAAGCATCTCCTTCTCGTTGCGTCGTTGTGTTTTTCGCTGATTATCATTAACTGTTGTGCGATCCCCATACTGCTTCTTTGATTTCTTCTTATGGTTGATCTCATTTGTTACGATATTTTCTCCTTGTCTGGGACTTCAATTCTACGTGATTCTTGAAACTTCTGCTTATTTCTGTTTATACCATGAGAAAAATCTTGTGCCCACTTGCTTTAACAGCTGTTCCATTGAAAACAGGATGTTCACGCATACTGTCCTTTTGATTCCAATTAATAGTCTTAAAATCATTGTGATGAAAAACGTATTTTGTTGGTTGTGTTTTTTTTTTCGGTATATCGATAATTGGTTCTTGCTGCCTTAGGATGCTGTTGAAATTTGCGTACGTGACGACAGCTTGAAAAATGTGGCTTTTTCTGCTGAAATGTTTGTTGTATCTGTCGTTTATGAATTAAATGTCATCCTTCCTCTAATTGGTTGTGTTGTTGATACTTGTTCAGCTAAGAACATTTTGACTATTTCTTTGGCGGAAATTGTTCGTTGCTAGTGGCAATTGCAACTTTTGGAGTTATGCTACTGTTGAACCATCCTTTATTACATGCCAGCTACAAGAATCTTGATGTTTTCTCGTCCGAAAATTGGTATTACATGAAATGGTTGATGTGTTTGGGAAAAATCATCTGATTTGTTTTAAAGTATTTGCGATCATTTTTCGTCCCAAGAGGTTGAAAACCGCGTATTGACACTTTCTGCAACAATTTGCTTTGACTGTAGAAGATATGCTCCGTTGACCCTGATGTTTGATGTTTGATGCTCAGTTAACCCTTTTGACCAACCTAATCGACTCGCCAATCATGGACTCGTTGTTGATGCTGGAACTTTTCTTTCAATTACCGTACATCCCTGTTAATACGGTTCTGATGTTGCTCGTTGACCTCTGGTTGCTGATTTCTGGAACTTTTTTTTTTTCATTTACCATACATCCATGTTTGTATGGTTGAAACTTGTTGCCTTTGAATTATTGTCTTATTCTTCACACTTCCTAATGGCCTACGTTTTCTCTTGATTCTTATTCATCTAAAAGCTTCAAACGACTATTTTGGTTATTGATTATGAGCACTTTACAATTGATTTATTTTTATTGAACACACGTTTTAATGAATTGTTATGAAAAAAATTTCCAACAAATTCCCTTAATTGATAAAAACCATGCTAATTGAAATTTTCATTTCCCAGCATAAATGGAAAAAAATAATTCTCCAACATTTAAAATTGTTGGAAATAAAATAAATATCCCTTTCTAAAGATTTTTATAAAATTCTTATTTAACACAGTTTATTAAAAAGTTTTCAACTTTAACATTTTTAACATTTAAAAATTACTTTCGCAAAAATAATCCCCACGTCCCTATATTTTTTATGTGACGATATTTTCTAATTTTGTACTTTTCGGTAAAAGAGAACTTAGCTCTTACAATTGATCCTGAAAAAAAAAAAATATATATGTTGATGAGTCTGCTGATTTCTTACCCACATTCGTTCTTAAACATCCACTGCACGATCGCTTCTTCTTCATCCCGTGTTCGTCGCCTTTGATCTTTTACATCTATCTCTTCTCTAGAACGTGTTTGTTGTTTGTACTGTTGAATAAGAAAATTGTGCTTTTCTATGCATCTTCCTTCTGTAGATAAATAAACAATTTATTAGATTTTATTTTTGATTTTAGCACTTTTTCCTATTTTTCCCTTAATACATTGATTTCAGGCCATAAATTATCGATTCAATCATTGATGCATGTTCGAAGTAAATCTTTTTATATATTCTTGTTACTCTTATTATTCTTTTTTTTTATTGAAAATATTTGGAATAGGCAAGATTGACAGTCTTTTTCTTATCTTTGGGAGCAATATTTGGCTGTGTTTTTTTTTTCATTCAAGAACTTTATCGTACTGTTACAGTACCGTACCTTGATGAAATCAGGAAGTTGTTTTTTTTTTCCTGGCGGTAACTGGGTATACCAAACCGAACCCTTTTATATTTTTATTAGTTTACCATTACGAATTCATTTGGAATTGTTTCTTGTTTCATGGTCATGTTATTCATTCAAGAACTATTTGTATCACTGGATACAGTACCTTGACGAATCAGGAATGTTTCAATTCCTGGTGGTAGCTTGGTTTACCAGACCAGACCATCTTTTTATTATTATTATTATTTTTTTATTTCTGGACCTTAGGTATTGCTTGTTTTTTTTTCTTTTTTCATGGCTCATTTGATATTCATTCAAGAACTATTTGTATCCTTGGATACAGTACCTTGATGAATCAGGAATGTTTCAATTCCTGGTGGTAGCTTGGTTTACCAGACCCTGCCATTTTCGTTTATTCTTGTACTTATTCTCATTTTTCTTATATTTGTGGATATTTCATGCTTCATGGCATGCTCATTTTGTTTATTATTATTGTCTTATTCATTCAAGAACTTTTTAGTATCGTAAGATACAGTACCTTGATGAATCAGGAATGTTGTATTCCTGGTGGTAGCTTGGTTTACCATACCATTGACATTCTGTACCTCGGAAATGTGGAAAAAACAATTCCATATTTTTCATCCTCAAACATCTCGTGTCCATACCCTGCGCATTCATTCTGGTGTGCACTAACCTTGTCCAATCATTTCTTCAAACAAACAAACTTAAATAATTTGATAAAACTTTTTCATGATTTAGAATGTGGCATCATGGTACAGAATGTTACTTCTATTCGGAAATATATTCCTCAGATTCATTTGATCTTAATTCAGTGTTTTTATATTCATCCACATCATAGGTCCAATTATCTATCATGAATTCTTTAACGTCAATTTCCGATGACAGTTCTTCTTGCCATATTAAATCTTCATCTTCATCTATATCCATTGGTATGCCTTGGTCGAATTGATTTTTTTGCGAATTAGCATTTATCTGCTCTTCCAATTTTAACGGTGTCGTATCAGCCTCTGATTCTGAGTTTATATTTCGTTGTTCATTTTCTTGCCTTTCCAGATCTAAATTTTGATTATTTGAAATTTCATCGCATTGTGTAGCTTTTGATATGATTTTTTTAATTTGTCTGTCAATTTTGCCAACATGCTTTGGTACATTTATGATAGGAATTATTGATCCATTTTCAATAAATGCTTCCATAACTTCATCTACCTCTTTAAAAAATTTTACACATGCATCAATGTTTTTTATTCTGTTTGAACATTTCTTGCAAATTTTCCTAGTAACCATGTCACTAAGATACGATCCTTTCCCTAGATACCCCACAATCAGATTATTGAGTAATAAATCCGTTTGTATATCTATAAGGCCTCTTTTTTGTCTAAAACACAATCTACAAATGGATAACGCGTTCAAAGCAAATATGCGATCGGTTGGAGTACTCATTTTTTTTTTTAAACCCTTACCTGATAAATACCCTTTGTGGTGTACCTAAAAATGTTTTGTTTTTTTTTTTGTTGGTTTTAATATTATTTATTTTTAATATTCTTGTATATATACAATATTTAGTTTTAATTAGATCAATGTCTTTGTTATTAACACGGAAAACAAATATTCCCAAATTAGAATCTTTATGTATTAACTGTAGTAAAACTGAATAATATTGAGAGAGAAAATTATTATAGTTATAAAAATATATTATGGTATACAGTTATTAATATAAATTTAGATAGTTATTTTGTGTTATAGTTAATAAAATTTTATATAAGAAAGTTAAACGATTATTATTATTAGTATTTATTTGGGACACTTTACCACCCCTGTGGCATTCGTGTCCGGAGTTAAATGATGGTTAAATGTAAATAAATTATGTTAAACGATTAATGTATATATATTTGGTTTTTTTTTTTTTTTTTTTTTTTTTTTTTTTTTTTTTTTTTTTTTTAATATAATATAGTTATTTCTGCAATTGTTTAGGATAAAGACGAACCAGCCAAGGGCTGAAAGTCTCTTTAATATTGCTGTGTGCCTTCAAAATGCAAATATCAAATGCGGGAGCACCAAATGCGGTAAGATTTTCTAACAAGTAACCCGATGTCAGCGGGAGCATTTGAAACCTAGGTTGGTGATATTGACTATGGTTGCTAAGTTGCCTTTGGTAACACTGTGTTACCGCGTTTGAAGCGCATTTGGGCACCGTTTGCATCTTGAACGCACACTGCAATAAAGACAAATCAGTCAATCAAATTATTTCTGCAACGATATTTTTATTATACAATTATCTTTCATTACGTAACTTACTTCAGTTTTACGCTATGGGTATGTCTATATTGGGTTAGATTTTCAAATTTTAAAATATGAATGCCTAATCGTTATATTTTCGCAAACGATTATTGTGTATTTTTTCTAATTTTTTTCCATTTTTTATTATTGTGGTTTGCTCACTCGGCAGGTCTACAACTTCATACGGGCCTTTCCACAATTCTTGCAGTTTTTTTCCTGCTCCAATTGGGTTGGTTTTTACTAAAACTAATTCTCCCCACATCGGCTGCCAATTATTAGTTTGTCGGTCGTAAATTTCTTTTCGTGTAATTTTAGAAGCAACAAGATTTTCTTTGGCCTTGCCATGAACATTTTTGAAGTTTGCTTTCAATTCTTCCGAGTAGTCTGCATAATTTAGTTCATTGTTATTTGAACAATAAACTGAATTTGGGATTCTCGCTTTTCTCCCGTAAAGTAATTCATACGGGGAATAGCCTGTCGAAGAATTGATTGTCGTATTATACTCGAACGAAAAAAATGGTAGTAATTCGTCCCAAATTAACGGATTACTTACAATGTATTGTCTGAGGTAAATTTTCAATTCCCGGTTTGATCGTTCCACTAAATTAGCTTGTGGATGATATGCACTCGTGGTAATCTTTTTAATTTTTAAAATTTTGCACACATTTTTCATTAATGAACTTACAAAGTTTGAACCGTTATCGGTGACTAATTCTAATGGAGTACCGAAACGACAAATAAAATTTTCAACAAATGCTTTCGCAACTGTGTAACTTTCCTGATTTTTCATTGGCACCACTGTTAAAAATCTTGTCAAATCATCTTGTATTACTAAACCATACCTATTATTTTCTTCGGACACTGGTAAAACCACAATATCCATATAGATTTTCTGAAATGGTTCTTCTGAAGTTGTTGTAATTTTCATTGGTATTCGATTCGCCGGCCATATTTTATTTTTCTGGCATGAGTCGCATTGTCTAACATAGTTTTGAATATCTCTTTTCATATTTTCCCAAATAAATAATGGTCTTAAACGTTTAAGCATTCTTTCGCTTCCAACATGTCCTCCAAGTGGGGCATCATGGAATTCTTTCAGGACTGTTGCTCTATTTTCTGGTTCCACAAACATTCTGTCTGAATCAGAACTATACAAATGAAAAACTTTATTAAACTTTTTTGCAATATGGCATAATATGTCAAAATCTTGCGACGATTTTATTTTTCTGAAAGAGATTATTTGAATATTAGTACCAGAATTGGAAAAATCCACATTATTTCGTAGGATATTTCTCAAAGTATTGAATAACTTTCTAGATTCTAAAGCAGATTGTTTAGAACCATTTAGTATAATTCCCCATATCTTATCTTTTGGCATGGAAATTACTTCGCCTGAAAGAAAATCTTTAAATCCATGTGGTAGATCAATTAATTCCTGTAACTCTTTGAATGCAGTTCTGCTATTTAGAATTGCTATTGTAGCATCCACCTCGTTCAATTTCATTTTATTTTTATTAAATTTGAGCAAATTATAATCAACTTCTGAGTCAAAAATTTCTTCCTCATCTTTATTTTGCTCCACCTCTAATGAATCATCAAAATTAATATCAATGTTCATTAGGTCGTTAAATGCCGTATCATCGTCATTGCTTTGCATCTGGTTTTGATTTTGATTATCATCAGATTTTTCTTTGTCATCAGGCTTCTCTGCATCACATTTGTTTTCTGATAATTGTGTTGGAGGATGAACAATACTATTCTGGTTTTGGCATCTCTTTTGGAATCGTGTCAAAACTCCAATTAAATTAGACTCTTGTTTTGGTGCTTCTTCATCATTGTATTGTTGAGAATTGGTTTCCTTCTCAACTTTTGGCTGTTCAAGCCTGGATAAGAAATCTGCCACGACATTTTCTTTACCTTGCTTGTATCTGATTTCACAATTTAGTCCCTGGATTTTCAACCTTAGTTTAGAAAGGGTTGAAGAATTTTCTTTTAGTCTCCATATGGCAATTAATGGTCTATGATCCGTGTACACAATAAATTTTTGATTGAAAACAAAATGTTTAAAATATTCAATAGCCCATACAATTGCAAGCAATTCTTTTTCAATTATATAGTATCGAAGCTCGGCTCCAATTAATGCTCTACTCGCATAAGCAATTGGATGATCAGTTGTTTTCTCATTTGAGAGAACTGCTCCAATAGCATAGTCACTCGCATCTGTGATAATAACGAAAGTATCCTGATAATTTGGACGCACTAATATTGGTTCCGATATTAAACATTCTTTTAACTGATTGAATGCTACATCACATTCGTCCGTCCATCTAAATTTTACATTTTTCTTAAGCAGATTGTTCAACGGTTTCCGCTTATCTGCCATATTAGGAATGAATTTTCCATAAAAATTTACCGTTCCTAAAAATGATCGAACACCTTTAATTGTTTTTGGTTTTTCCATCTTCTGAATAGTTTTAATATTCTCATCTGTAGGTCTAATTCCATTCTTATCAATGATATGGCCTAAGTATTTTATCTCTGTTTTGAGAATATTGCATTTCTCAGGCTCTATTTTCAAATTATTCCTTTTAAGAGCTTCTAGAACTTTACATAAATTCTCATTATGTTCCTGAATTGTTTTTCCAAAAATAACAATATCATCCAGATACACAAAAGCTTTGACTGGTTGAATTTCGTATAAAATTGTATTCATTAATTTTTGAAAAGTTGATGGACTGTTTTTCAAACCCATTGGCATGCGATTGAATTCAAAGTGTCCCTTAGATGTTGAAAATGCTGTTTTAGAAGCATCTTTTGGGTTAATAGGAATTTGATAGAATCCTGACTTAAGATCGATTGAAGAAAAATATTGGCTATCTCCAATGTTATCTAAAATTTCATTGATTAGTGGAATCGGAAACACATATTGTTTTGTTATCGTATTTAGTGCTCTGAAATCTACTACAATTCGATATCGCTTGTTACCATTAGCGTCATCCTTTTTGGGCACACATAAAACTGGAGCATTCCACGGACTCTTGCTTGGTTTGATTATCTTTAATTTCAGCATCTCATCAATTTGTTCATCAATGTGCCTTTTTGTGGACTCTGGCATTCTATATTGCCTTTTATTTATTGGTATATTCGTCGTTGTTTCTATTTCATGAGTTGCCATGTTCGTGTAAGTTAAGTCATCGCCTTCTATGAAAAACAGATTATTGTAGCGTTTTATGATACATTTGATTTCATCCAACAACCCATTGTTAAGGTGTTTCAAATCCACAATGCTTAGTATTTTGTTCATTCGTTCTTGACCTTTTAACATTTGGCAGCTTTTGTGTTCCAATAAATCATAATCTCTACCACTATCCAAATCCAATTCCCTTGTGACTTGATAATTCTCTTCTTCGTTTTGTAAATCCATGCTGTTAAAATTTTGGATTTTATAATTCTCATGTCTTGCATTAAAATTTATTGCATTTCGCTTAGCCATTGTTTCCACTTCCGATTGCGTGTTGTTAAAGAAAGAGATTTCATTATTGCGATTATATTGACGATTTCTTAGATTGTCACTGATCAGTTCTTCCTGTTGGTTATTGCTGTCTCCACATTTTTTTAATGCAATATAGTCAAAATTTTGACTAACAAAGACAGTGTGCTGTTTTATGAAATCTGCACCAATTATTCCCGAAACTGGGAGATTTTCAACGACGTAAAATTTGGTATCAAAAACGGAATTTCCCACAAGTAGTTGCAGTTTTGCTGATCCTATCGATGAAATAGAAGTGTTACAAATACCTGTTATTAAGATTTTGTCCTTTCGATTTATGTTATAGACGCCGCACGCATACAAACACTTTTTTAAAATCAGGTTTCTGCATGCTCCTGTATCGAGAAGATAGTTTACATGACAATTTGGTCTGTTTAATGTGGCAATTTTCAAATGGAACTGCTTTTTCCTTGTAAAAATAATAGATAGAATTTCATAAGGCTGTTGAAATTCTGAAAGCATTTTTGCTTCATTATTTTGATCTCTTGATGTGTAAATGCTGGGGCCAACTGTCTCTTTGTTGTAATAATAATTGTGTTGAATTGGGTTGCGCCCGTTTCTAAATTTTCTTTGTGTATGGGGTTTTCGGACGCTTGTATTATTAAAAGCCCCATAAGTTAGTTTTTTTGATCATATCTTTGGTTTCCATATCTGCCATTATATGATCTATTAAAGTTTTGTGGATTGTATCTTCGTTCTTGATTTGCAGATGATAATTTTTGATAATTATTGTTTCGGTTTCGATTTTCATTTACTTCATTGCTAAAATTTCTAAAATTATTATTTTGTCTCAATTGATGGTATGAATTGTTATTAAAATTCACTTTAGAGTTCATGTTTCCTTGAAATCTGTTGTCGTTTCTAAGATTTTGTTGCGAATTATTGAAATTTCTTCGGAATGCATTAGATTCCATTTGTCCGTTCGTTCTCTGCCAAGGTTTACTGGTCTGATAATTCGAGGGATTCTGCCTCGAGTAATATTGACCCGAAAAATTAATGTTACGAAGCCTTTTTCCTATATCTTCCATTTGTTCACATTCAACAAATTCTTCTTCCAAAAACAGCAGAAGATCGGCAAAAGATGATCCGCGCTGTGTTTTAGCGAGCAGTTTGAGATGAGAGCTCCTTAGACCACTAAGAAAATGGATTTTCAAGCTTTTTTCCGCAAATGATGGTTGAAGTTGTCCTGGCGGTTCAATTGATCTTATTGCTTCCAGGATTTTGAAACCTCGTTCTTTGTAGCTTTTGAAAGATTCCTGAAACCCTTGTTCCAGTTTTTCAATTTTCTGCAATATTTCTTCCGCAGTAAGTTTTGCTGAAAATTCCCGAATTAAATTTCGTTTCACTTCCAACCAGGATGAGCCTTGAATTCGGCTTGTATATGCCGTTGCCTTTCCTTTCAATTTGAGTAGCACTATGTTTATGAGTGGTGCATGATTAGCATTGGCAGGAAATTGATTTGCAAAAAATTCAATCTGATACAAAAATGGATTCAATTCTTCAGGCGAACCATTGAATTCCGGAATGCACTGGAAAGCTAGTTGCATTGGAAAATTGTAATTAACTGCTGCAGAAATGCCTGGCTGGAGTGGTAAATTTGAGCTGCCTGCTGCAGAATTTGCTAATAAAACATGTTTGTATTTATTATTCAGTAAATTGGCAAAATTTTGATGTGAAATATTTTGTGGATTATAATTTTTTTGTTCGCTAGGGCTATCAGTCTGTTTTGAATCCTCTTTATCTGTATGAGTCGAAATGTTAGATATTCCTTTTGCTCCTTCATTATCTTCATTATTTTGTACGTTTGTTTCAGATGTGACTTTTAATATTTTGTTGTTATTCAAAATCATCAACGCCTCCTCAACTTTTCCTTTCACTCTTTTATATTGTTCTGAATATTTAGTCTTTTGTGCTTCATCCATTTTATTAACATTCTTTTTGAAGATTTTATCAAATTCTTCAAACCATCCTGTAAAATAAGATATTTTTTCTTCCGTATTTTCGGCAGATCTTGGCCTGTTAATACTTTTCTTAATATTCGACAATTCTTCGGAAATAAAAGTTTCAATAGTCTCCATATTCGACATATTTGCAAATTTTTAAGATTCTTTTTGTGGAGAAAAAAAAAAATAAGGGAAGATTAAAGCTTAGACAGAATACATAGATTAGATAAATTATTACTCACCAAAAGCAAACTAGTGATTGACGCATTTTAAACACTCACAGTAGTCCGTGTTTCTAATAAATAACAAGGATGTCACTTTATCACTTCAAATTGTTCTTACACAGTACAATTGTTCTTATACCAACTTAAAAAAAAAGTTTCTTGATTTGTTTTGAAAGTTTCTTGAGTCTTTTACTTTAACGTTTTGTAAACTATTTCCACTGCTGTTTTATTTGTACGTAGTCCGGTTTTTTTTATTATTTGCACAGTTTCACACACCAATAAAAAGGTAAAACCACCTTGAAAGGCCTAAAGAGAGTTTAAAAAAAAGTTTATTCACTTTTTATTCGCGCCTAAACAGTTCCTTAAATTGCACAGTTTTGCACCAGTCAAAAATGACGCACCAAATTTCATCTAAATCTGAAATTCTTTTTCGCTGTCACCATCTGTAACCGAACTTGAGCCGTAAACTGTAACCGAACTTAGCTTCTTGTGAATCGAACTCGTTTCTGTAACCGACCTCCCCACTCACTTTCCAAAATTGCAACCGAACTTCTTAATTCGCACTCGCTGTCTTAAAGATATGTCATCATTTCAATAGATTCACCAACACTTGTTAACACTACACCACTTTATTCTTCTTTTTAACAAAAATAATGTCTTACAAGAAAAACCCGACTAACTGACTCATTGACTAAATGCACTGAAAACTGAAACACCTGCTAACAGCCTAAACTATACTGACTACAGAAACTTCTAGGAAAAAAAATAATATGACGAGACCAGTAGTGGCAGCAGCCCCGATCCTTGGATCTGCAACCCTTTATATAGGGGTCCTCTCCCTAACCATCAACTCTTATTCTCCTGATCAAAGATTCTCCAGGACTCTCCCCATACCAAAGAGAAATTAATTTCACAATGCCCCCATGCGTAATTGATTTTTAATTACGCTCCTTTCCAATATTTGCATCTCCCCCATCCGTGAGAGCAATTCTAATCTCTCCCCTACACGGATGATCAATTTTCCCTATGCCCCCCATTTCGCCATCTCACATCTGCGAGATTAATTGAGCCTCCAGATCGAATGGCCAATTTATTCTCACCTCTGAGATTCGGACCTCCCAACAACTCTCCCCAAAACAGAATACAGAAAGGCTAAATCTCCGATGCATCATAGCATCCCCCATCCACATTCTCACATCTGTGAGACCATACCAAAATTCTGAGGAGAGCGAAATTACTCGCGAATTCAATCTCAAAATTTCTTCCCTTAGTGGCTGAGTCATCAAGGGCCACACCAACCATCATCATCCCCGAACTTGATTTTTCATGAACGCACCGGGCGATCGTAAATTTATAGTGTTTACTTTTCTTCGTCACCCGTCTTAGTTTTACGATCACTCATGCGTTAGAGTTTTCACGCCTTCTAAGCATGGATGCGTGGACGGTCGTCCATAAACATAATTTTACGATCCAATTATGATCGTCGTCTGTGATTACCTTTCTCTTTCGGGGAAGGTTATGCATTTCCAAGTTTTTTCTTGTTGCAAAAACAATCAGATCATTCTTCTCAACCCATTTTACGATCATCCCTTCATTTCCATATCGGCTTGAGGTTGCTGCATAATCAGCAAAAATCCTCTGCGTGTGAAGTCTTGTATAATTTACGACCCGAAAGAAAAAACCTGTAGTTCTAGCCTCCCGTCGTTAGCGATCGGATTTCTAGGCAATTGTTTATTTCATCAAGACAACCCTGTAGGTACTTGAATTTCGTCACCCCGAATACAGGCAGAGAAGGCTTCAACATATGTTGAAAACCATGCCCAATGTTTATGCCATAAATTAAAAGCCGAGATCCCAAAATGTTGGTTTCCCTTTCTCTTACTTTGGCATGAGCGAAAATGCAAAATTGTTGCAAATGATTGGGGAAAAGGGTGGCGTACGCCCCATTCCCGAGAAATGGCAAAAAATATCGTTTTGGCAATAAATAGCTGAATCTCAATTCAGCGGTTTGTTGCACAGAGAGAACTAAGGTTAGATACTAATTATAAATTCTGCAATTTAGGCGTTCGGACTACGGTGGAAGGAATTCTGCTGGGACTATATGGAGTTGTTGAAGAAATACTGTGACAAAGCTTCACGGGAAATTTTATGAAGATTCACAAAGGACTCTTTGTGATGAATCTTCTGTCATTCCGTACGAAGGTTTTTCTCTGGAATTTCGCAGAGAACATCCTTCCTCCAGCAACTTGTTCCGGAATTCCTCCAGAACCTCCTTCTAGATCTCCTCTAGGAGTAAATTTTTGGGTTCCTCCTATAGTTTCTTCTGATATTTCTCCGGGATTTCCTTTTAATATTACACCAGGAGTGGCATCAGTGAGATTTCTCCAATAATTCCTCCAAATATTCCTCCAGAAATTCCTCCGAAGATTCCTCCAGGTATCCATTCAGGGATTCCTCCGGAGATTCCTCCAGAAATTCCTCCAAAAATTCCTCCGGAGATTCTTCCGGAATTCCTCTGGAGGTTTCTTCGGAGATTCCTCCAGAAATTCCTCCCAGAATTCCTCTAGAAATTCCTCCAGGAATTTCTCCAGGAATTCCTCCGAAGATTCCTTCAGGAATTCCTCCGAGGACTCCTCCAAAAATTCCTCCAGGAATTTCTCCGAGGATTCTTACAGGAATTCCTCCGAGGATTCTTCCAGGAATTCCTCCAAGGATTCCTTCAGGAATTCCTCCGAGGATTCCTCGGAAGAATCTCTGGGGGATTTCTGAAGGAATCTACGAAGAAATTTCTGGAGGAATCTCCAAAGAAATTACTGCAGGAATTGGGGGAATTCCTGGAGGAATCTCCGCAGGAATTCCTGAAGGAATCTCCGAAGTAGTTCCTGAAGGAACCTCCGGAGAAATTTCTGGAGCAATCTCCGGAGAAATTCCAGGAAGAATCCCCGGAGGTATTCCTTGATGAGGAATTCCTGGAGGAATCTCTGGAGGCATTCCTGGAGGAATCTCCGGAGGAATTCCTGAAGGAATCTTCGAAGGAATACCTGGAGGAATCTTCGAAGAAATTGTGGAGCCTCGTAACCGTGCGGTTAGGGTCACCAAGCTTCTAATCGCACCATGCTATGGGATGAGGGATCGATTCCCGCTCCGGGCGATAAAACTTTTCGTGAGAATAGTTTCTTCTCCGTATCCACTGGTGCATGCTCCGTATGTCCGTTGTCTAGTGTTAAGTTTCATTCAGTCTGTGCAGCCTTTGGCTGAAGACGGTGTCCGCATCTTTTTTTTTTAATCACTGCAGGAATCTTTGAGAGAGTTCTTGGAGGAATCTCTGAAGGAATTTGCGGAGGAATTTCCGGAGGAATCTCCGAAAGAATTCCCGGAGGAATCTCCAGAGAAATTCCCGGAGGGATTATTGGAAAAATCACAGAAGCAATTTCTGGAAGAATCTCCGGGCGAATTCCTGGAGGAATCTCCGAAGGAATTCCTCCGGTATCTCTGGAGAAATTATTGGAGAAATCTCCGGAGGATATCCTGGAGGAATCTCCGGAGGAATTTCTGGAGATACCTCCAGAGGGATTCCTGAAGGAATCTTCGAAGGAATGCCTGGAGGAATCTCCGAAGAAATTACTGCACGAATCATTGAGGGAATTCTTAGAGGAATCTCCGGAGGAATCTCCGGAAAAATTCCCCAAGTAATGTCCAGAGGGATTCCCGGAGAAATCTCTGGAGAAATTCCCGGATAAATGTCTGGAAGAATTTCCGGAGGAATCTCCGTAGGATTTTTTGGAGGAATCTCCGGAGGAATTATGGGAGAAATCTCAGAATGAATTTCTGGAGGTTTGCTCCAGAAGATGCTGTGATGATTGCTCCATAAATACCTTCGGGGATTCCTCCGGGAAATTCATCCAGGAATCCCTCCGGGAAAGTCCTGCAGAAATTCTGGAAGAATTGCATGGGAATTTCAGAGGAACTCCCGGAAAATTCCTGGTGGAATTATTGGTGAACTTCTGGTGGAATTCCCGAGGTAATTTTAGATGAGTTCGTGGGAAACTCCTGGAGGAATTTCTTGGAAACTCATTGGGGAATTCCAAGGGAATTTCTGCAAGATATCCCGGGGAACTCCTACAAGAATTCACGGGGAACTCCTGGATATATTCCCGGCAAACACCTGAAGGAATTACCGAGGAACTTCTGGAGGCATTCCCGGGGAACTCCCGGAAGTTTTAATGGGGGTTTCCTGGAAGAAGAACCTGATAATTTCTGGATGATTTCCCGGAAAACTCCTGGAGGAATTTCCGGGGAACTCCCACGGGAATATCCGGGAAAATCCGGAAGAATTCCTGATAATCTCCGGGAGGATGAACTGGAGGAGAGCTTCTGGATGAATTTCCGTGAACTCCTGGGGGACATTCTAGAGGAAATATCGGGAAACTCCTGAGAGCTCTTTTGGGAATTTTTGAGAACTAGAAAACCTCAGATTTCTTTTGATAGAGCAAAACAGCGCAAGAGCAATGCTGCAGATTCCCACTGAATTCCTTTCTTCCAGGAAACAAACATATTCACCGAGCTGGAGTTGTTCTGAAATTAACCGCAGGATATCCGCGCTCATTGTATTTTGCCACAGCGGCATACTTGCGGATTTTTTTTAGTACGTACCGCAGTGCTTCCGCATTCCGTTGCCGAACCGATTGCGTTTTCCGCTTCAAACTGATGTTGTTTCTTGAGTTCTTTCCTTGTCATTTTTTTTATTTATTTGACGTCAAACAAATAAATAAATAAAATATTTGACGCTGTGTACTACATGCTTAAGGCCCCTGTGTACTAACAGCTTAATGCGCCCTGATGTCTTTGGTGCGAAAGAAGAAACAAAAACGAAAGAGAAAAGCCACTTTAACTCACGGAATAATACATCGACATATTATTCCGTACGGAAAATTAACAACATGACTGACAGCATCGCATGACAGTGCCATCTGTTGGCAAATCTTTCTGGCTGCAAATTACTTATCAACTGCGAACGCATAAGTAATTTTGATTGCAAAAGTTTTACGTGACCATTACTTGTCCTATCTATTTACACAGTACTTACCAGCTGGAAACTAGCCATTTATCGGATGTACGTTTCCGCCATCGTCTCAAATTTGCGAGCAATAATATCAATATCATCAGCGAAACCAAGCAGCTGAACGGACTTCGTGAAAATCGTCCCTCTCGTGTTTATCACCTTCTAAGGCAATCTTGAACAGCAAGCACGAAAGATCATCACCTTGCCGTAACCCTCTGAGATTCGAAGGGAGTCGAGAGTGTCCCTGATACTCGAACTACGCACATCACCCGATCCATCGTCGCCTTGATCAATCGTATCAGTTTATCCGGGAACCCTTATTCGTGCATAATCTGCCATAGCTGTTCTCGATCGATTGTATCATATGCAGATTTGAAATCGATGAACAAGTGATGTGTGGGCAGTGGGCACGTTGTATTCGCGGCATTTCTGCAACACCTGGCGGATGGCGAACATCTGGTCCGTTGTAGCGCGTTCACCCATAAATCCAGCCTGATATTGCCCCACAAACTCTCTTGCAATCGGTGATAGACGGCGGCATAAAATTTGAGAGAGTATTGCTGACTGCACCCCAAATTGGACTGACATAATAGTGTGCACAGACCTTCAAAGTGTGATTGCAGCGTAGGACCACGTCGGATCGAGTTCATGCTAACGCCGCTGAGCACAAAAGTGCATAATTTCCAGACTACACCAAAAATGTGTAACCCTTGCACATTCACAAAATCAGCTCCTGTGTCCGCAAAAACGTTAAATTCGCAAAAAAAAATGTACGGCAATCTAGCTAGGTTTACTAGTGACCTTGGATAACAAAAAAAATATCGACATTTCGCATCTAGACGAGTGTACGAGCTGTTTTTGAAAATGTGTAAAAATGTGTAGATGAATAAGTGCACCGAAGACGTCGAGACGATCCAAGGCAAATGTGCACTTTTATCACACTTTTTAGGCGTATCAAAAAAAGTGTGATAGTCCAATTTGGGATGTAGTCAGCAATACCTTGTAGGTAGCGCTCAGTAGTGTTATTGCGCGGTAGTTCCCGCAATCCAACTTGTCGCCCTTTTTGTAGATGGGACACACGATACCTTCCATCCATTCTTCCAGTAATACTTTCTCCTCCCAAATCTTGATAATCACCCTGTGTAGTGCTTCTCTACCGTATTTTAGAAGCTCGCTTGGTAGTTGATCTGCTCCAGCGGCTTTTTTTGTTTTTCAATCGGCCAACCTCCTCCTCAATCTCTTGGAGGTCAGGAGTTACCTAGGTCTGTTACCACGCCACCTTCGGTACTTCCAACGTCGCCATCGAGGTGCTCATCGTAATGCTGCCGCCACCTCTCGACCACCTCACGCTCGCTCGTGAGAATATTCCCGTGTCTCGGCACATGTCGGCTTGTGGCACAAAGCCTCTGCGCGAGCGGTTCAGCTTCTCGTAGAACTTTCGTGTGTCCGGCGCGGTACAGCTCTTCCATTGCTTCGCGATCTAATTCTTCCTGCTGGCGCTTCTTCATCCGGAAGACTGAGTTCTGCCTGTTCCGCGCCTGTCTATAACGTGCCTCATTCGCTCTCTTACGGTGTTGCAGCATTCTCGCCCATGCTGCATTCTTCTCGTTTTTCAACTGTTCACATTCGCCGTCGTACCAGTCGTTTCTGTGATTCGGAGTCGCGAAGCCTAGTGCTGTAACCGAGGTACTACCTATGGCGGATCGGATGTCCCTTCAGCCATCTTCAAGTGTAGCTGCGCCAAGCAGCTCTTCCGCTGGTAGGGCCACTGCTAACTGCTGCGCGTAGTCTTGAGCCACTTCTACGTTACGAAGTTGCTCGATGTTGAGCCGTGGCGTTCGACTTCGACGCGTGGTGATAACTGTCGAAAGTTTTGAGCGCATGCATACAGCGACTAAGTAGTGATCCGAATCTATATTCGCACTGCGGTATGTGCGGACGTTGGTTATATCCGAGAAGAATTTACCGTCGATTAGAACGTGGTCGATTTGGTTTTCTGTTTGCATAATCAAATACATCTAGGTATTCTTGTTCGTCGTTTTTTTTTTTGCTCATTTGCGTGTACAAAACCATCAAGTGTCTGAAGTAATTACATCAGATCTAGCCGGTGCCCCATTATGGAGTGGGAACCGGATCCCTTCGCACCCTCGGAGACTAAAAGCAGGCGTACACTCATCGAATCTGTTCGATGGCGAATTTGCCAGGGTACCTTGACAAGGATGGTACGAAGGGCCCTGAAAGGTACTCCGTATAAAAGCAGTCCGCGAAGTGTTACCGCAAAACTTTTTCGTACTGCGTAAATCAGTGGAAAAATGCGTGGGTATGAAAATTGATGGTGCTATTCCTGAAGGCAAGGAGGGAATCTCGTACGTGCTAAATATCCGAAGTACAAATCAATTCAGCAAACTGAATAACTTGACAACGCTCACCGATGGAACCGGGTCGAGGTTACCGAACACCCTAACCTTTATACCTGTCGATGTGTTGTAAACTGCAGAGCCGTAATTGATATGCCCGACGACGTTTTGGAGAATGAGCTGATGAACCAGGGTTTAAAAGGTATTCGTCGCATCAACAAACACATAGACTTCGGTTATATTCGATGCAAATCACGCCTGTAGGTACTATCCAGCTCCCATGCAATGTTACACTGAGAAAACTGATCTTATGAAGGGCATAAGTTTGTCTTATGAAATTTCGACATAAGAAAATGTTTTGATTTCCATAAGAAATTCTTATGATATCGTTTCATAAGACATCTTATGAAATATTTTTGCGCAATATAAAAAAAATCACAACCTGGAATCGAACCAGGGACATCGAGATCGGAGAACGCGTGCTTTACTCACGCGCCCATCGACGCTTCGAAAGTTGGAACGGTTGGAGTGCAATAAAAAGTTTGGCTTTTCGGGATCAACGTTTCATAAGAACATTCTTATGAGATTTTTCATAAGACCGCTGTAATAACACTAGTTTACAGCATTTTTGAACTCGGTAAGCTGATGATCGTTTTTGGTGTAGAATCATGCCCTGAGCTCGAAAACACGAAGGAAAAAAAGTACAGTAGAGCGGAAATTTTTTCGACTTTTCATACAAGGTTGATGATTTGAAATCGATTTTTGTTCTATTTTTAAGCAAAGTCGCTCATTTCACACATCTCATTCTCCGTAATCAATGATCCGATTGAGCTGAATTTTTTACTGTAACTCGCCTACATATCATACGTCAAATAAACGTGAAGAAAGATTTTTTAAATTCATTTTTTCTTATTGAAAAAAATACATTTCTTCATATATTTTTTGAAAATTTGCTAAATTTTAAGGAGATCGTCCCCAAAACTCGCAAATATCTTGAATTTCATCAGTCTGACGCAAAACCTGCGTTCAGATGATCGAATGGTATTATATTCAGCTTTTAATTTATGGAAAAAGATTCAAAATTGGTTGAACAAAACGCAAGATTTTTGTATTTTAGTAAATTCCATATTTTAAAAAATTATAAAACTCGATATTGAGCTAAAACTCAAAAACTGTTCTACTTTAATTTTTTTGAAGCACGGTTTCGAAATCAGCGCTAAATTATGCTTCAAAAATTTTGGTCTTTGACAGAAGTTCACGACTTTCGATTTATTTTGTAAACTAGTGTAATTTTCTTAAGAAATTTTTGCCTTAGTGTACAATTGCTGGTGCTTTGGACATACCAGCAAACACATCCGAACTGTAGCACATGTTCCAAAGATCACGCGATTGATAAAGAGAACTCTTGCCAAGCAGAAGCATATGGCAAGCGATGCGACAGACACTCTCACTCATTTTCTAGCCGGAAATGTCCGATGTTTGTCAAAGAAAATGAGATTCAAAGGATTCGTGTCAAATCGCTAACCTTTCCTCTAAGGTGGACCAACTCCAACAGGAGATGGAGACGAAAAACAAGCGAATTGAAATTCTTGAATCCAGTCTTGAAAGCGGCACTCACTCTGAAAACAATCGTGGCATGACCAAACTCCTAGAAAAAGTAGATCAACTCATCAAAGAAATGCGGAAAAAGGATGAACGAATCCAAGCACTCGAGGCGGCCCTGCAAAACGGCTCCCGCAGGGAATTGGTACGTAAGCACGGCACAATTGAAGACTGTTGAGAGTGCGACATCTGTCTCCCCATCTATGGGCGGCAATAAGATATCTAGACGCTCTTGACAATAGGTTTGCATAATACAGTTCACTGTGAAAGTCCGTGCAATAAACATCGCTAAATCGTACGCTCGTTGTTTCCCATTGTATACGTGAATACCGAAAGTTACTCGGATCGATTCCCTGGTTCCGTCGTCGGTAATGATTCCACTGCATGACCAGTACGTCGTGGTCCACCTCGCTCTACAAAGACCTCGTAACGAAAGTCGCCAACCTCGAAGATCAGCTCAAACAGAAGGAAAAAGAAGTTAGCGCCTTCAAGTCCCTCTTCTAAAACCCCGCACAATCGATCTCTCACCAGACTTTGAACTTGACACTCAGAAACCGCCTACATGCCCTCAGACCAAAACCCAAAAGGAAACACGTTCGACAAAATCCAAAAATAAGAAAGATAACCAAGCCGTGAAGAAATGGCAGTCGACACCTATGCATGATACAAGCGATACAAGCCCTATATCAGTATCCTCCGTCGAAAGAATCCCGAAGAGAGATCACTCCGTGACAGACTCCGACGAATCATCTGGACAACCGAAAATCAAGATATCAAATGCTAACGCCACTACAGCTAGTGGAGACAACGGTATGTCGGAGTAAATCAAAAGCGCCATCCAGTACTCCCCTACATATCAGGCTCCAACTGATACAATCCAATCCACTACAAATCAATGGCCACGAAATCCACTAACAGCAGCCCTACCGTAGAAGAGAATACTGGACGCCTCACCTTTGCTACCGACCACACCACAGATCAAGACAACTACCTACCTGGAAACGCACGACAACCCAAAACCAACACCTTACCGAAGGCACCCCCGGACCCTCCGTGGGACAGTTAAACGCCACCGACTACGACAGAATGTTGCTTCTTCAATACGGTCCCACATCAGTTCCTGTGGCAAGCAGCTCCACTATTTCCTCTCCTCTTCTTGGCGTAACGTCCTCACTGGGACAAAGCCTGCTTCTCAGCTTAGTGTTCAATGAGCACTTCCACAGTTTTTAACTGAGAGCTTCCTCTGCAAATGACCATTTTGCATGTGTATATCGTGTGGCAGGCACGAAGATACTCTATGCCCAAGGAAGTCAAGGAAATTTCCTTTACGAAAAGATCCTGGACCGACCGGGAATCGAACCCGTCACCCTCAGCATGGTCATGCTGAATACCCGTGCGTTTACCGCCTCGGCTATATGGGCCCTAGCTCCACTAATTCTCGTTCGAAAAACACCATGAAATCAGTCAACTGCAACTATACTGTAGAAGACGAGGCTTCTGGACTCTTCACCCTCAGCATCGATTACAACATGAATCAAGACCACTCTCAACCTGGAAACGCACGGCAAACGAACATCTTACCAATGGCTCCCCCGGACCCTCCGTGGGACAGTCACGGCCCCGTCGGTTCTACATCACCACCGGAATTGGTGGACAACTCTTGGCATCCCACGGTCCCGGGAAGAGGGACGCACAGGGGCAGAAATGCTCGTACCCCTAAGAACAACGTGGGATTCAAGCAAGGTTTCAAGAAACCTGACACCGATGAGATCAAGACGTTCGAACCGAGACGCTCGGCACGGATACAACATGGTCCCACAGCGGTTCCTGTAGCAAGCAGTTCAGATACTCCTCGTTCTAGTACTTCGACAATCCCAGCAGTTGGGGAACGCTCCATCTTCGCTCTACAGTGGAACATGAACGGGTTCCACAATAACTTCAATGACCTTGAATATCTAATCCAAGACAACCCAGCAGTCGTCCTTGCCATTCAAGAGGTGCATCGCAGCAACGTGAACAGCATGAACCGATCCCTAGGTGGACGATACTCTTGGGTCTACAAAAGCAACGCGAACATCTATCACTCTGTAGCTATCGGGCTTCTGGAACCATTGCCGTCAGGATCGAATATCCGTTCCCAGTCTCAATTATAAGCATATAGAGTCGAGTCAAGTACAAGACACTGAAGACGACCTTACAGTTGAGGTCGAAATACGTATCTGTCAAAGGATGCAAATTCTTAGTGGAATTCAAAGGAACCGTACTTAACCCGATTTTCTTTTATTTACAGATATTCCCCTAACCAAGCCCAGGTTATTCATCAGCATTTACCTCCCATGTCAAAGGATTCCAGACTTTAAAAACCCCCTGCTTTTAGCATTGGAGCCCATACAGGGTGCCAAACTGATCCTTGGGGACATCAACGGTCATCACACTTCATGGGGAAACTCCAAAGTAGATTCCCGTGGAGCCACTATTATGGAAGTTGCAGAGATGATTGACCTAGTCCTGCTTAATGACGGATCCATTACATTTACCAAAGGAGAACGTAAGTCATCAGTTGATATCTCTTTGGCAAGCTCCTGCATCGTCAATAGGCTGCTCTGGAACATAAGCGAGGACCCACTAGAAAAGCGACCATCACCCAATATCGATATGTCTCCACGAACAACCACCAGAAACATCAGGGCGTCCCCGATAGATTTACAATGAAGCTGATTGGACAGCTTTTCAAACAACGATAAAACAATCTCTAACAACGTCCGAACAAGAAAACCTCTCTGGGTTTTAAGGCATAATTCATCAAGCAGCCTCAACGTCGATTCCAAAGACTAGCATGGCAATCCATCACAACGGTGCCCTTACCAGAGATCCGCAGGTCATAGCTGATGTACTTGGCGATTATTTTGCCTCTCTTTCTGCCTTTGACAAATATGATGAAGTCTTCAAACGACGAAATGATGCATCCACACTTGGCAAAATGGTCATCTCGGAGGTCACACCACCGCATCCCATCAACGTACCTTTCCGTCCCATTGAATTGGAACATGCCTTGGCCAGCTGCAAAGGTAACTCCGCAGGAAACGATGAGATAGGTTATCCAATGTTGAAACATCTAACTCCCGCCGGCAAGGCATCCCTACTACGACTGCTCAACAAAGAATGGTCGAGAAACACGCTTCCTCAGGGGTGGAATCACAGTTTGGTCATCCCTATACCGAAACATGGTTCTGCGGTCTCCAAGCCTTCAGACTTTCGTCCAATATCGTTGACATGTTGTGTCAGCAAAGTGTTGGAGAAAATGGTTAACTGTCGTTTCATTCGCTTGAGTCGACCACCGGCAACACGCTTTCCGCCCCGGACGCGGAACAGGCACATATTTTGCTACGCTAGGGCAAGTGTAACACGACGCAAAACACACGAGCAGCACGTGGAAGTTGCCACGTTAGACTTGGCAAAAGCGTACAACAGGGCCTGGACACCAGGCGTCATCTACCAACTGTGTAAATGGGGTCTATCAGGACACGTTCTGCACTTCTTCCGGAATTTCCTTCACAACCGGACATTCCAAGTTTGCATTGGAAACCACCATTCTAGAAGCTTCAAAGAAGAAACCGGCATACCGCAAGGTTCGGTTATCGCCGTTACTATTTTTTTAATCGATGATGAACGAAGTATTCATCAGGCTTTCGAATGAGATTTACATATTTGTATATGCAGATGATATAGTACTACCCGCATAACAAAATACCCTTTGTCATAACTTCCAAACAGTAAGTTCATTGCATCCGTCAAGGTTACTTCATCTCAAACAGCTAATCTTATGTTAAACAATAAGGAACAGAATACCGGCCACTATATATAACAGTTTGTGTAATTCATGTCAAGCAATGACACTATATTTTACTATCCATACATTGTCGAATTATATTGGAGATGCAAATTCCTACAAAATGGTAGCAATATATCACCACATTCTATCAAATGGTTAGCTACTCTATTAGGGCAGCACACTTACATTTATGCATCTCACCATACATTACTTTTTCTGAACACTTTGACATACAGTTATCCATACTAGTATTGATGAGAGGCACCAAACAACCGTACAAAATAGTGTACATAACTAAATATGTACCATACGGTTTACAGGTATTCTACAATGGATTACCATAAATCACCAGTAACACATACATTATTCGCTTTTTTTTCAAATTTACAGTAAAACTGTTCGCTAACCTCTTGCTATACAGTGAATTGTTTGAAAATCTGGATAATAAATTGACAGTATCCTTTACTGTATTGCGAAAAATTTGTTCGAGAAAACGAGCGATTTTTTATGGTAATCAATCTTAACCGCCTATTCTACATACTGTAACTTGCCGGATTACCATTTCTCAAACTGGCAAATATGTACATGGTATGGTTATCTTACTGTTGCCTCAGACAGTCTGAGAATTGGTTAAATGACAATTGCTTATGGTCATTAGGCCGTGTCGATTTTTGCAAAATTGCGAATACACAATCCCGAATAGTCACAAATGGTTGCAAATGGACCCAAATGAAGCCCTGCAAAATTTAAAAATTCTAAAAAATCGGTAAGCTAGTCCGCAATCGACTTGAAGTTTTATATGGGAATTTTAATTTTTCAGTATGGGGAAATCCAACTTTTCAAACTTTTGTAGAAAAAGGCACATTAAAGCAACTCTAGAAATCCGCTCCCCCCCTGAAGATTTAGTGCATATATTAGGGAACGTTTTGTTAGAAGACAACTTTTTAGTTGCACTTAAGATAAGGGCGTTATTAAATTTCGAAACAATGGGCATTTTATTCGCATGATTTCTAACTTCTTTAATTGGCATCACTGCACGTTTTGCGTGTTGAAGAGGGTGGTAACAGCCATCTGCGGCGTCACCACCCGTCGCTGGATGGAGACGCAAGTACCTGATAAAAATGAGATAGTTAGGATTGTAAATATTCTTGCGATATTGCCTTTTAAAAACTTGGTATCTTCGGCAAAGTTGTTGGCATGGTCAAGAGCTGTCCAGTGATGAACTAAACCATTGGCAAATCCATCGCTGGGCGGCGCTAGTGTGCATACAAACTGCATGCAAAAGTTTTAACGTATATGCGTGTATCTCAATAACGTGATAATTTAAGTAGGTGGTGTCTTCGACAAATTTGTTGGCTGGACCACGGGCTATCCAGTGACGAACCCAACACAGTCTAGACTCCTACTACACGGTTAGTTCGGGGGTGCAGTAGGAATCCGTGTTGTAGGAATCCTAGAGCTTATGGGATCTCGCCTAAGGGGCTGGCCATAAACCACGTGATCATGGGGGGGGGGGAGGAGGGGGTTCGGCCAATGACCATTTAGTATGGACGAATAAAAAAAATTGTATGGACTAATGACCACGCGGGGGGGGGGGGGGGGGGTGTTGAGAAATTCCAAAAAAATGACCACGTGGTTTATGGACAGCCCCTAATTGGGGATGTGAGCGAATATATCAGGAGTATTACAAGATAGCACCATACTTTCCTTGGCAAAGTTGTAGTACTAGAATAGATCTACCACACAATGCGTTAGTTCGCATCCAATTAGTTGGCAATTTGGCCGATAGAGGCGCTATGTAAAAGACGTTGTTTATGTTCACTCGCCAGTAGAATCACTCATAAGTCATAAGTTATCGCTTGCGATATCTCAAGATCTACTTGATTTGGAACAATGTTGTCTTCGGCAAAGTTGTTCAGTAGGTCAAGAACAATCTGGTGGTTAACCAACTAGTTTGTGATTTCGCCGCTAGGTGGTGCTAGTTATCAAGTAAAGTTTCAAACTTCTCTAGCTCGCGATCCAGATCAGATAGAAAAGTGCCGTCTTCGTCAGAGTTTTTCAGGAAGTAAAAACCTATCTGGTGATTCAACATTTAACTGGTGATACCACCGCTAGGTGGTGTTAGTTGTCAAGTAAAGTTTCAAACTTCTTTAGCTCGCGATCCTGAACAGATAGAAAAGTGTCGTCTTTAGCAAAGTTTTTAGTAATTAAAACATCAGTGGTGATTCAACATTTATTTGATGGTTTCGCCGCTAGGTGACGCTAGTTTTTAAGTAAAATTTTAAACTTCTCTAGCTCGCGATCCAGAGCAGATAGAAAGGTGTTGTCTTCGGCAAAGTTCTTCAGCAAGTCAAGAGCTATCTAATTAAATAACACTTAGTTTGTGATTTCACCGCTAGGTGGCGCTATTTGTCAAGTAAAATTTTAAACTTTTCTGACTCGCTATTCAGAGCAGATAGAAAAGTGTCGTCTTCGGCAAAGTTCTACAGGAAGTCTAGAGCTATTTAGTGAATTAACAATTAGTTTGTGATTTCGCCGCTAGGTGGCGCTAGTTGTTAAGTTAAGTTTCGTACTTCTTTATTTCGGGATCCATAGCAGATAGAAGAGGGTCGTCTTCGGCAAAGTTCTCCAGGAAGTCAAGAAGAATTTTGTGATTCAACATTAAGTTGGTGATTTCGCCGCTAGGTGGCGCTCTCCGCAAGTAAAATTTCAAACTTCTCTAGCTCGCGATCCAGAGCAGATAGAAGAGGGTCGTCTTTGACAAAGTTCTTTTTGAAGTCAAGAGCTTTCTAGTGTTTCAACTATAAGTTTGTGATTTCGCCGCTAGGTGGCACTAGTTGTCAAGTAAAATTTCAAACTTCTCTAGCTCGCGATTCAGAGCAGATAGAAGAGGGTCGTCTTCGACAAAGTTCTTCTAGAAGTCAAGAGCTTTCTAGTGATTTAACTATAAGTTTGTGATTTCTCCGCTAGGTGGCCCTAGTTGTCAAGTAAAGTTCCAAACTTCTCTAGCTCGCGATCCAGAGCATATAAAAAAGTGTCGTCTTCGGCAAAGATCTTCAGGAAGTCAAGAGTAATCTTCTGATTAAAAATATAGTTTGTGAATTTGCCGTTTAGGTGGCGCTAATTGTCATGTAAAATTTAAAAACACTATCTCAGGATCTATTGTAGACAGAACAGTACTGTCTTCGGCAAAGTTCAACAGGAAGACAAGAGCATTCTGGTGATAAAACAATAAATTTGTGATTTAGCTGCTAGGTGATGCTAGGCTGCTCGGAATCCATAGCAGATAGAAAAGTGTTATCTTTGGCAATTTTCTTCAGAAAGTATAGACTATAGAACAACCTGGTGATTCAACAATTAGGAGGTAGTTGGCAAATAGAATTTTGAACATCTCTATCTTGGATCCAGACCAGGGTTGACAATCTTCGTTCTCTTCACCGCCACGCAAAGAAAAAAAAATCACATTATCCCGATAAAACAACATTGACGACTAGCTTTTTTATTGCTGGTAAAGGGTTCCACGATGAACCCGAGGATGAACCTCAATGATAAATAGTTGACCACCAACGTTTTTGCCAATCCTTTTTGTTCCTTGTAAACGAGCGGCGACCGGCCAAGGAAACGCCACCAGGAAGTAGCATTTATTAGTGTTTCAGCGCGTATGCTATTGTTGCACTGCAATAGTTCTGCTGCTTAATAGTAATCCCAAGTAACACGCTTGTCACATAAGAGCGGAACAAAAACCTGCTGCTGTAACTTTTATGTGACAAGTGCGTTATTTGGGAAGGATTGACAATTCAGAGGTCCGATGTTTGATCCCAGATGCAATCTTTTTTGTACATATATTGAAATTCATATTTGTGTGTTACTGTGCAACAACATAGACTCCGTCCACAGACAAACAGACGTAACACTTTTATACATGGCTTGGCACGTGCATTTAAAGATCAATTCAAATTTCATTTAATTTCCACTATCCTTCCACCAGAGGCGCTAGTGTTCGATCGTTTTGACGTTTTCCAGTGTACACGTTGCTGAATCATGCAATCGACAGTATCTCGAGCGGTTCTTCGAACAGGTGGCTGTGTGGTAATGGAAAATATACCGGGCAAAAGTTTTTGATGAATTTCCTCCAAAAGTTACGTCTGTTTGTCTGTGCTTCGTTGCTTAGCGCACTTGAGCGCTATTCAACTAATTGTTGAATCACCAGATTGCTCTTGACTTCCTGAAGAACTTTGCTCAAGACGACTCTCTTCTATCTTCTCTGGATCCCAAGATAGAGAAGTTTGAAGCTTTACTTGACAACTAGCGTCACCTAGCGGCGTAATCATCAACTAATTATTAATTCACTAGATAGCTCTTGATTTCCTGAAACTTAACCGAAGACGACACTTTTCTATCTGCGCTGGATCGCGAGCTAGAGACAAAATCACCACCTAACAGCGAAATCACCAACTAAATGTTAAATCACCAGATAGCTCTTGACTTTCAAAAGCACTTTGCCGAAGATGAAACTTTTTGATCTGCTTTGGATCTCGAGATAGCGGAGTTTGAAACTTTACTTGATAACTAGTGCCACCTAGCGGCGAAATCACTAACTAATTGTTGGATCACAAGATTGTTCTTGACTTCCTGAAGAATTTTGCCGTAAACGACTCTCTTCTATTTGCTCTGGATCGCCAGCTAGAGAAGTTTGAAACTTTACTTGACAAAGAGCGCCACCTAGCGGCGAAATCACCATCTACTGTAACAGACGGGTGTGAAGAATTAGCATTAAATTAAAATTCACAAATAATTAAACAAGAAATTAAAAAAAAATTAACAGACAAACCAGCCAAGGGCTGAAAGTCTCTTTAATAAAGACAAATCAATCAATCAACCAACTACTGTTGAATCACCAGATAGCTCTTGATTTCTAAAAGCACTTTGCCGAAGATGAAACTTTTGGATCTGCTTTGGATCCCGAGATAGCGGAGTTTGAAACTTTACATGACAACTAGTGCCACCTAGCGGCGAAATCACCAACTAATTGATACATCACAAGATTGTTCGTGACTTCCTGAAGAATCACTAGATAGGTTTATACTTCCTGAAAAACTCTGACGAAGACGGCACTTTTCTATCTGATCTGGATCGCGAGCTATAGAAGTTTGGAACTTTACTTGACAACTAGCGTCACCTAGCGGCGAAATCACAATCTAAATGTTAAGTCATTCGATTGCTCTTGACTTCCTGAAGAACTTTGCCGAAGACGATACTTTTCGATCTGCTTTGGATCCCGAGATAGCGGAGTTTGAAACTTTACTTGACAACTAGTGCCACCTAGTGGCGAAATCACCAACTAATTGTTACATCACAAGATTGTTCTTGACTTCCTGAAAAACTTTGCCGAAGACGACTCTCTTCTATTCTGGATCGCAAGCTAAAGAAGTTTGAAATTTTACTTAACAACTAGCGCCACCTAGCAACGAAATCACCAACTAAATATTGATTCACCAGATAGGTTTTTACTTCCCTAAAAACTCTGACGAAGACGGCACTTTTCTATCTGATCTGGATCGCGAGCTAGAGAAGTTTGAAACTTTACTTGACAACTAGCGTCACCTAGCGGCGAAATTACAAACTAAATGTTAAGTCATTAGATAGCTCTTGACTTCCTGAAGAACTTTGCCGAAGACGATACTTTTCTATTTGCTCTGGATCGCGAGCTAAAGAAGTTTGAAATTTTACTTAACAACTAGTGGCACCTAGCGGCGAAATCACCAACTAAATGTTGAATCACCATATAGGTTTTTACTTCCTGAAAAACTCTGACGAAGACGGCACTTTTCTATCTGATCTGGATCGCGAGCTATAGAAGTTTGGAACTTTACTTGACAACTAGCGTCACCTAGCGGCGAAATTACAAACTAAATGTTAAGTCATTAGATAGCTCTTGACTTCCTGAAGAACTTTGCCGAAGACGATACTTCTCGATCTGCTTTGGATCCCGAGATAGCGGAGTTTGAAACTTTACTTGACAACTAGTGCCACCTAGTGGCGAAATCACCAACTAATTGTTACATCACAAGATTGTTCTTGACTTCCTGAAGAACTTTGCCGAAGATGACTCTCTTCTATTCTGGATCGCGAGCTAAAGAAGTTTAAGATTTTACTTAACAACTAGCGCCACCTAGCAACGAAATCACCAACTACATATTGAATCACCAGATAGGTTTTTACTTCCCGAAAAACTCTGACGAAGACGGCACTTTTCCATCTGATCTGGATTGCGAGCTAGAGAAGTTTAAAACATCACAACTAGCGTCACCTAGCGGCGAAATTGCAAACTTAATGTTAGGTCATTAGATAGCTCTTGACTTCCTGAAGAACTTAGCCGAAGACGATACTTTTATATTTGCTCTGGATCGCGAGCTAAAAAAGTTTGAAATTTTACTTAACAACTAGTGGCACCGGCGAAATCACCAACTAAATGTTGAATCACCAGATAGGTTTTTACTTCCTGAAAAACTCTGACGAAGACGGCACTTTTCTATCTGATCTGGATCGCGAGCTAGAGAAGTTTGAAACTTTACTTGATAACTAGCACCACCTAGCGGCGAAATCACAAACTAGTTGGTTAACCACCAGATTGTTCTTGACCTACTGAACAACTTTGCCGAAGACAACATTGTTCCAAATCAAGTAGATCTTGAGATATCGCAAGCGATAACTTATGACTTATGAGTGATTCTACTGGCGAGTGAACATAAACAACGTCTTTTACATAGCGCCTCTATCGGCCAAATTGCCAACTAATTGGATGCGAACTAACGCATTGTGTGGTAGATCTATTCTAGTACTACAACTTTGCCAAGGAAAGTATGGTGCTATCTTGTAATACTCCTGATATATTCGCTCACATCCCCAATTAGGGGCTGTCCATAAACCACGTGGTCATTTTTTTGGAATTTCTCAACACCCCCCCCCCCCCCCCCCCCCCCCCGCGTGGTCATTAGTCCATACAATTTTTTTTATTCGTCCATACTAAATGGTCATTGGCCGAACCCCCCTCCTCCCCCCCCCCCCCCCCTCATGATCACGTGGTTTATGGCCAGCCCCTTAGGCGAGATCCCATAAGCTCTAGGATTCCTACAACACGGATTCCTACTGCACCCCCGAACTAACCGTGTAGTAGGAGTCTAGACTGTGTTGGGTTCGTCACTGGATAGCCCGTGGTCCAGCCAACAAATTTGTCGAAGACACCACCTACTTAAATTATCACGTTATTGAGATACACGCATATACGTTAAAACTTTTGCATGCAGTTTGTATGCACACTAGCGCCGCCCAGCGATGGATTTGCCAATGGTTTAGTTCATCACTGGACAGCTCTTGACCATGCCAACAACTTTGCCGAAGATACCAAGTTTTTAAAAGGCAATATCGCAAGAATATTTACAATCCTAACTATCTCATTTTTATCAGGTACTTGCGTCTCCATCCAGCGACGGGTGGTGACGCCGCAGATGGCTGTTACCACCCTCTTCAACACGCAAAACGTGCAGTGATGCCAATTAAAGAAGTTAGAAATCATGCGAATAAAATGCCCATTGTTTCGAAATTTAATAACGCCCTTATCTTAAGTGCAACTAAAAAGTTGTCTTCTAACAAAACGTTCCCTAATATATGCACTAAATCTTCAGGGGGGGAGCGGATTTTTAGAGTTGCTTTAATGTGCCTTTTTCTACAAAAGTTTGAAAAGTTGGATTTCCCCATACTGAAAAATTATAATTCCCATATAAAACTTCAAGTCGATTGCGGACTAGCTTACCGATTTTTTAGAATTTTTAAATTTTGCAGGGCTTCATTTGGGTCCATTTGCAACCATTTGTGACTATTCGGGATTGTGTATTCGCAATTTTGCAAAAAATCGACACGGCCTAATGGTCATCTACAGTATGAGAAACGTTGCATTTACAGTTCGTGATTATGGGGGTAGTAATAGTTGGATCTACAGAAAAAGCTTCTAGACGGAAGCTCCAAGCATCAGTGAACGCTGTCTCTAAATGGGCAAAAAAGCCGGATTTGAGCTATCAGCCGAAGAATGTTCCATAAGGCATATATGTCCTCTCCGCCATCGTCCCAGCCGTACTAACGGACAACCAATACCATGAAAAAAACGTACTCGAATACTTGGGGTCCATTTGGATCGCCACTTGACCTTCCAAGAACATTTCAAAGAGGTCAAACGGAACTGCCAAACCCGCCTAAATCTTCTACGTACCCTTTCCAAGCGATACCGGGGTAGTAATTGCGATGTTTGTCTACGTGCAGCGAGCGCAATAAGGGCCTGCCAAAGTCTACGATCCATACCAATTTGGAAAGTTTTGAATGAACGGAGCCAAAAGTTGGGATTCACACGTATCAAGTTCAACTCTCTCACTCTCACGAGAATCGTAACAGAATTATGTACTACGCTCCAAATACTGCGATTATACGCATCGTTCCAAAGAATAGCAACATTCGATAAAACCACTCCAACATTGAGCCGCAGGACGGGAGCCTCTGGACATTAAGTGATTGAAATGTAGAAGCAGCACTTCGATGAACACGACGTGGAGGAAACAAGGCTAGTAAACTGTGTCAGTGTATTTAACGATACCATCCACCAGTTCAAAACAATAACGAAGCAGGTAACAAAGGTTTCGCAGCTGAACTCATCAAGATAGACTCAGTATGGTTAGCCGCCTGTTGATAGTCAGGATCTGTTTGGGATGTGAGAGTTCTTAGATAGTTATCAAGCCGGTTTCATCGACAGTTGGTCGACAACAGACCAGATCCTCATCGAACGGCAATTCTTCCAGAAGTGTCGTAAATACCAGGTTCTAATGCATCACCACAAGCGCCATACTACTAGCCTACTAGACACCATGTACTAGGCTACGCATAAGAGTTTCCGAAGAATTTATCAGTATTTATTCGAAAACTGATCATTCGGGGACTACAAGAAAGTGATGAAGTCGCCCTGGAAGGCATAATGCGACCATTCGGGTTCAACAGCCGTGGTACGATTTTCACGAACTCCTGTCAATTTGTATACTAGTTTGTGTGCTATGAATAACAAGCTTATTTCACTCTTCGGCGAACCAAGTTGAGTTACGTACCCAGGGAAAACGTTCGGATCTCAAAATGCATAACAACAACCGGGCAGCTATTTTTTAAATACTTTTTTGATCAACATGTATAGAGAATCTCTTGGGTGCATCTTGTTCTGAATTTAATTAATTCTAGTTAGATTGGATTTTGGTGGAACCAGCTCCTCCCCTCCTGTCCATGGTGTGTTTCTTTTAATATCTATTGTTTGTGTTTTGTTTAGTTTTTTTTTTCATCGTATGGGATTTGTTTGTTTGTTCAGGTTTGCTTGATTACACTATTCTATGTACAATTGGTTTTTACTTTTAGAGTTTTGTTTCAACGTTCGATTGTTTGTCGATAAGATTTATATTTGCCTCTACATCCATATGCGTTTAATTGAGAACCCGAACCCGAACTGCTTCCAAACCCAAAACAGATGGGGATGGTGGTAATGCTTGGTACAAATTGGAGGTGTTCTTTCTTTCGTAATGTTTCAACAAAGTGTTCTTTTTGTTCTGAATCTATCGCGTATAATTGGAGAGATAAGCTCGATGTGAATAACGTACTCAACTGTTCGATGGATAAACTTCCTCAACATTGTACCTGGATTTATACTGATGAGCGATTCTGTCTTACAAAAACTATCCTCCTAAATAAGTTGTTCGAAGTCATAAGATTTCCGTTTCATCGGTTTATCTATTATGTTAAACATATCTCTAGGTATTTTCTAAATCAGCAGAACGTTCTTGACTGGGAAACTACGTTTCCACGCGAATGGTACAAAGATCTACGCTTTCCGATTAACTTCCATCGGCTCTACCTCAAGAAAACGTCTAGTTAACAACAAGTCAGCCATCAACATTGATTAAAAATCGAACTACCCAGACTTTGACCTACGAATTTGAAATACTTTTGGAGTGTTTGCTTGTATGCCCATTGTTCTATTTTATCAGTAGGTAGGTTCAGAACGTACACAGCTATAGGATTATTCAAAAGTCAATTTCAGCTCTGATCCGCTATTTGGTATTTTTTTGATGTCTTCTCCTTTAGGACATTTAGTCTATCTTCTACTTTAGTTTCTAGGTTAGTTTTAAAATCCATTTTTTTCCTATCGCTACTAGTAATTTAATCCCTCAGTACAACTCTCTTTACAAATGGGGTGGATAACTCGTCGGAAATCAAAAATTTTATCTTTGAACTCATGTTTTCCCTAAAACTAGTTTGCGCCTCTTTTAGTCGCCAAGCAAAAATTATCTAAAATCATACACGCACTCTCCTAAAGTGTGTTTTGGTACTAAAATAGAGAGCCTTCTTTCGGCGAAACCAAGGCGGTTGGTTCTTAAAAAAGGTTCTATCACATCGGTGTCTTTCATTATTCTTTTTTTTTTGTTTCTTCAGTTTAGTTTATTCTACAGTTGGAACGACTTGCGGCCTCGAACGCAATGGGAACGGAAGAGAAGCGATGACGACCCTATTTGTAAAGGATATCCCACTCCATATTATATCACGAAAAATAACCGCTATAGAAAACTACCCATTGGGTACTTTCTCTTGAAAATTTGGATAGAAGCAGTTAAGAGTGTAATGTTTACTTGTGCCGTTTTTTATTCAGTTGTTTGACGTTTGTTTGTTTACACATTCTCCGCTGAATCAGTTCCAATCCAGGTTAAAAAAACTGCATAGAGGCTTGCAGCAAAAACCTAACCTCATAGAGGGCAAGGACGGCTTTATGGACCGACGCCGAAGGAAATAAAGAGAAGGATACAATGATGACGTCAGTGTGCAAGCGCTCATTACACTGTGTAGAGAATAGAAGAGGTACTGAAAAATGCGAGAAAAGTAAAAGTTGAAAGAAAGAATAACAGGATTTGACATGGAGACGCACGGTAGAAGGCAGGTAAACAGAACTAATAAATCAGTCTTGTGAATCATGCAGTCAACGTAGTGATGATTTTTAAACTTCCGGCAGCCTCCGGGGCGACTTTTCTTCGCCGCCCAGAACCAGTTTGATGTTCCGGAGGAAGAAGAATGCAGAAACTTTCAAAATTTGCCCAGAAATACATGATTTGACAAGAGATCTGCTTATATGGTGGACTGAGTAAGCCGTTCGTAACTACCGGAACCTAGACCGGGACGGTACACGGGGAGATTTAATCCAAGAAGTGTCTACAGAAGCGTCTGCTTCCTCTGTTGAAGCAACACGAGGGCTCAACGAATTTCTGGGCGAATCTAGCTCCATACCACTATTGAAATGTTGCCCTGAGCTAGTACAAAGACAACGGGGTCACTTTCGTACCCAAGGATATGACCTCAACTTCAAATCATCTACAAAACACGACAGGATTTTTGTGGCAATTTATTGCAGCTTCTCTAGAAATTCGTCCAGTAATTCCTTCAAGAGCTAATTCGTAGCATTTCTTCTAAAAAGTCGTGCGCTCCGTTCCCTCTTACGTTCAGGCCCCTAAGTCAGCGTAATTTCGTCCCTAACAACTAACACACGGGCGCACACATTGAAAAATCCGAACAGGATCACACAACCTCACACACACCGGCACGCACTCGCTATCACTAGATTTCCGCCATATCCCGGTTGGAATGTTCGATTGCCGCTAGGAGATCATGTTTCTGCCGCACGTACAGCCGGCCCTTCTTCCAGGGGTTCTGCAGCTGCAGCGGCCGGAAGTCGTCCCGTAGGCAGCGTTCCCTCGCCCCTATCACGGCCACCAAACAGAAGTTGTCCAGCTTGTCGGCGGCGTAGATGGGACCGTCCTTCCCCTTGAGCACCACGGCCATGTTGAGCTGTTTGACGACCAGATCGATCACCTCCCGCGCCGTAGTCTTCTGCGTTACGCGCAGTTTTAGGGAGGTTCCGCTCGGAAGGCCTGTCTCATAGGCGGCGTACACCTGGACGATACTGGTTTGTAGCGGGGTGCTGGGTTCGGCCGGAGGGGTCCCTTCGCTGGCGGGGACCGGTTCCGCAGGATTAGGCGATACGACCGGTCGTCGTTGGGAGGATTGAGCAAGGTCCGGTACGGCGGTGGATGCCGCCATCGTTCGGTGGTCCAGCACGTCCGGTGGAAGTTGCTGCAGAGGACCCTGGGGTTCTTCGGCAATGTGCAGGGCCGTTTGGAAACCTTTCGCTTCGTTCTGTAGGGCGGTCAAGGTCGGCTTTAGGTACGTCGTAACTATCGGTTCGTAGTCCGGTTCGATTTGGTTGAGCGTCTTTAATGCTTGGTCGCGGGGTTTCTTGCTAACTTTCAAAGGGGCAGGTATGACGGTTCGGTTCTCGGTGTCTTCTCCGGAAGAGGAAGTCTTTGTTACGCTGGCAATCGTAGCCACGAAGGGCGTACGAACACTCAACAACGGGCTAGACGTCGCCGAATAGCTGGAATACATCGTTGGAGGTCGCTTTTTACTCGCGCTAGATTGTTCGGAAGACTTCTTTTTATCCACCAGCGTATCTTCCGACCTAGATGGCGGTAGCCTTGGAGTTACGAATTCCTTCTCGGGTTCGACCTCGGTCACCGAGTAGTAACTATTCGCGGAGTTCGAGTAGGCCGAATCGGCACTGTTCTTCCGCGAGTTCATATTGCTTACGTTGAGGAATCTTTGACTATTGTACTTTAGCAGTTGCTCGGACTTGGAATGCTCTGCGTCCAACAGACCGTTATGACCCAACGGGTATTCAACGGCAGGTCCAGGCCAAGAACCCCTTCCAGGACTGCTCTTGTGAAACACCGGTGGATTAGTCGGTGGTTGCAACAGCTGCGTTTCGCTTCCACCTTTCTTCTCCGCACCTTTCTTACCGAAATACGTACTTTTGTAGTCCAAGATCTGCTTCATGTTCAATTCCGGCATATTGGCCCTATCCCTAGCGTACCCAATGACGTCCATCAACCACCGGACCCCCTTCCAAACCGTATTCAATCCCGTAGACAAATCCTGAAGTTTAGCTAACCGATCTTTCGCCTTCTGCAATTCCGAAGTACTAAACGCCTCCCTATGTAGATGGTTAGCCATCATAGTATCCAGCTCCAGAATACACGACAACCTCGAATACTTCTGAACTATACTACTCTGGTAGGACTTCAAGTGGATCATCTCGAACGCCTGAATGGGCATGGAAAACAAATCGCCCCGTTGCAGCAGGATGTCCTTCTGTCCGGGCACGGCGCAGCTGCTTTCCGCCGGCGGGCAGATGATCAGGAAACTTACGTCGTTGTTCAGCTCAATCACCTCGATGTCGTACAGTCGGTGGGCCACGGCCACGTCCACCGGGATGTCCATGTACTGGAACAGGTTGTGCACGGCTTTGGTGAGAATTTCCAAGAAGTGTAGCTGGACTTCCGTTGGGCCTTGATTCTTCGGTCGAAACTCCAGGATGCTGGGCGCTTTGTGCTGCTTGATGAGCTCCCATTCTTCGCTGTAAGGGGGAGAAGAAGAAAAGGTTTGTTAATGTTGTATTTGGAAGGATGTTTCGTGGAAATAAAACAGAATTGCGTGATTGTGATTTCAGAAACAAGAGTCAATGTATAGGTTCAAACGTATCTTATTATCGAACTACGCAAAATTGGAAGAAGTGATCAAGTCGAAACGAAACTCGCCTGTGTCTATGTGTCTACGAGAGAAATTCTGTAATCAAAGGGTTCATTTGACACATTGAACGACCTCGAAATATCTTGGGAACAACTGTCTCTCAGCAGACTCTTGGGATTGGAGAATCGCGTCCCCGGAAATTCAGAACTTCAGCAAAAGGTAAACGTGCAGATCAACGATGATGACCGTCTACTAACCATCAGCGCTAGGATTACCTATGACTGCAGAATCATGCCGGATGGGAATGATCTACCTGATGGTTTTTTTTTGTCGCAGGGTAAGCTAAATTAACTGGATACCTTCGGAATACAGCATGATAGTTGTTATCTCGTGATAAAAGCCTGACCAACCCACGGCCGTTTGCCACTCCCAACGGTAGATTACAGACACGATAAGGATCAAGGTTGCCGACCTTCTTTCTGTAAAACCTTAGTGGGTTTCCAGTTTGACTAGGCCTAGCGTAGATCATTGCCTATAAATAGACCCCCAACGAATCCGTGGAGGAACCGTCACAAGACGCCTTCACATTCAATCACCAGGTATGGGAGGCATCAACGAAGCGCCACGACCTGCGTATCGTGAGAGAAGCCGTATGATTCTTGGGGATGCATCGCATACTATGTAGTTCAAGGAATGATTCTGATACAGGAGAATTCGTGAACCTGAACATGTATTAACTCGGACTAGTCTCTTGCGAAGCAGATACACGACCTGTACACAAGGTGGATCGGACAGTACCGGAAGAGCAACAAGGTGAAAGTTTCTCGCTCAAAGGGTGACTGACCGCAGAGAATCAGCGATATCCCGGTCCTTGTATTCATGGGTGTGAACGAGTCAGCGTGTGCGTAATACAGTACATAGAGTCTGCAATCTGACGAAATCAAAAGTTGCACATCTTTGAACGCTTCCTATTCTATCGACTTAGATCACTATCTTGTACATAGCTAGTAAGATTTGACCTCGGTTGTCAAGCGTGGTGGACTCTAGGAACCGGCGTTTCAGCATTTCAGCTGACGGTACGGTAGCTGACTATCACCGGAAGCGAACGAGCGGATAAGTGAGATCAACGAGACCGATAATCTCAAGACACTCTGTGGGAGGAATCCAGGAACAGCAGATCGGATGGTTTGTTTCCCGAAGCTGAATAGCTCAAATTTCAACAACTGGAGTTTTAAAATGAAGTTGCTTCTGACCAAGGAAGGTTGCTGGAAGGTCGTCAATGAACCGAAGCCGAACACTGCTTCCGCAAATTGGACCGAAAAGGACGAACAAGCCCTAGCGAGAAATGGTTTGGCTGTGGAAGACAGTTCGTCCATCTAAGGAAGTCCGAGACTGCAGCTGAAGCCTGGAAAAGTTTGGAGAATTTTGATATGAAGCGGACCACGAGTATTAGGATCTCGATCATTCGTAGGATTTATGCGTTGTGAGACTGTAGAGCAACGGTGACATGGAGATACATATCGGAAGTTTGGTGGAACTATTCGACAAACTCAATGGGCTTCAGCTCTACTAGGTCCTGGATGAAATATAACTGATGGCAATCATGTTCAACAGTCTCACTGAAGTGTACGACTCGCTTGTAACAGTGCTGTGAAGCTGTGAGCAATTTAGCGATCGACGTGAAGTGCAAAAGGTGTGACTGTAGCAGTGAATGTGAAGTTTGCAAACACGAAAAAATGCACCGCCTGTCGTTTTCGAAGGAGTCCCAGAGCAAGTCTAGCGAAATTCTGGAAGTAGTGCACAGTGACGTTTGTGGTCCCGTTCGACCAGCAACTTCAGAAGGAAGGAAGTTTTTCCTAACGCTGATAGACGTCCATAGCAAGTATACAGTGGTTAAAATTTTGCTTAGGTCAGAAGTACTATCGAAACTGAAAGAGTTCGTAGAAATGACGAAGACTCAGTTTGTGTGAATACCCAAACTCATACTCTCGGATCAAGGCGTCTAGTATACCGGAAACGATGTGAAATCATATCTGAAGCAATATGGGATCAAATTTCAGTAAACTGCACCATACACGCCCGAATAGAACTGCAGAAGTTTTGTCGAGATGGCAAGGTGTATATCGATGCTGATTTGTACAAACGGTTTTTGGGATAACAGCGAATTATCTACAAAAAAACAGCCTACCGTTGAAAACATTTGAAGGAACCCCCTACGAACGATGGTTCGGATCGGAACCAAGTCTCAAGCGCATCCGTCGTTTTGGTATTGTTGCATACTTCCATCACAAGCACGTCATCCTCTTTGGAGCCACCATTCTCTGTCGCACTTTGTTTCTCAAGCAAGTCATCCTGCTTGGAGCCACCATTCCCTGGTACTACATCCAACAACGCTAATTTGGCAACAGATCTCTTCAAGATACCATCTGATGTAGAAACACGAACGACACAAACAAGGTGAATCAGGGTAAATCCAATGACGTTCGCTAGCTAAGACAAGGTTTAAAAAAATCTGCGCTCATCGAGCACAACCGTTGCTCATCACTACTAACACAGTGTCAAAACTAAAGATTGTGTAGAAAATTCTCCCAATACCATTATTCATACCATCTCTAACTTGCTTTCGTAAATTCAATTCAAACGGTCCTTAATGTAGTCTTCTGAATTAGCTTCTTGTTTGCTATTGAGCGGTCAACTCGCAATTTGATTATCTCACTCATATCTCTTCTTATTTGTACATCATTACAAATCAGGAGAATTTAAAGCTAGCATAGAGCCAAAGCTTCCCATATTTGCGTAGTAAACTACTATAGATAATGCGCGTGATAATATCAGTCTATTTTTTCTGATATAACCCTTTCGGGACGAAGCACAAAAAAGTGATATCTCCATACAAATGGCTCGACTTGGGTCTCCAGAACTCTTAGATTTCCCAACAAAACAATTATTTTTCCTCGTTTGAAAGAACTACTCTTTATCTTCTGATTTCTCGCTTTGACTACGTAGATAAATCGGAAATATAAAATATGTATGCGAAAGATAAAACTTTTTCATTTTTTACGGTTTTTCTCAATTTATTGTTTACATTGTTGTGGTAAATCTCACAGGCAACGTAAACAAAAAAAATTGCACTCATACAAGTATAAGTAATGACTGTATTATTGAAACAGTTTACATCACTTAAGGACAAGGTATTTGGAGTACATTGCTCAAAACTTCTAGAGCATCGTTTTTTAGAACCGTTGAACGGATTTGGATTAAAATGCATCACGCTGTTGACAACCACTGAACAATTAGCGTGATGCATTTTCATCCACATCCGTTCAACGGTTCTAAAAAGCGGTGCTCTAGAAATTTCGAGCTATGTACTCCAAATACCTTGTCCTTAAAACAATGATGAAAAAAATATGCAAAACTGTTACTGCTCAATAGCACAATTGTGCTGGTTCGTCACGAAAGGGATAAGCTAAGGCAGTGTTCATTTGGGCCTTAAGTTTGGGTCTTCAGTCAAGGGACTTGCGCGTTACAACTTCCCCCATATGTGGCACTTGGTTTCACAAGAATGTCATCCTCTTTGGAGCCACCATTCTTTGTTGCGCTCAGTTTTGTATGCACGTTATCCTTTTTGGAGCAACCATTGCTCGGTGCTACAGTCAACAACGCTAGTTAAGTAACAGGTCTTTTCAAGATACCACCTCATTTAAAAACACGAACGACACGAAAGAAGAAAATCCTACAAAGATCACATGTAACGGTAAAGATTTAAAAAAGGAATATTTCTTGAAAATTTTATCTTGGCATTCCTCAAACAATTCCTCCAGAGATTTTCCCCTGGGATGCGTAAAAAAAACTCCATCTGGTGAAGTAGATCTGCTGTGATGTTTGAAGCACATGTCCTTCCACGCCGAGGGCCTGAGGACGACTTAGCCTTCCGTAAAACTTAAAAATGTGAGTTCTTTCTCCGAAAGAAAGACATTAAGGTCAGACTTGTTAGAATCCCAAAATGGCCACCACAATGGCCGACTTTGGCATCTACTCACGATTTCAAAAGCACAAATCTCTTCGTAAACAAAACCACCGCACCTTCTTATTTTAAGCTTATTACAAGTGAGCAAGGACAGAATACTAAAATGCACTGTTGTTTGAAGCTTGCTTTTTGAGATTTGTGCTTAACTGGATTAGAGATAAACATCCCGTTAAAATAAATTAAAAAAAAAACTCCATTTCAAAACTCCTCCAAGAAGAAGCTAAGGTTCCAAGAAGAAATTCTTTGAAAAACACCCCTGGGCTATTTTAAAACAAAAAACACTGGATGATTTCCAAAGAACTCTAGAAGATTTCCCATAAAGAACTTCTTGAGGATTACAAAAATAAACTCGTTGAAAATTCCCAAAACGAAATTTTGAAGAAATCCCATAAGAAAATCCTTCAGAAATTGGTAGGTAACAGGCAGGTACAGCAGAAATTCTTGGTGGAATCTAAGATTGAAGTCATGGATGAATTCCCAGATGGGATCCCAGAAGGAATTCCATGAGAAATTGCTGGACGAATCACAGAAGGTTTTTTTTTCCTGGAGTAATCCCAGAAGTAACAACTGTTGGAATCTCAGGGGAAAAAACATTAGGAGGAACATCCTGGAACATCTTCTGGAGAAGTTATAAACTATCTCTTAGAAGAATCCAATGACATTACCTTAAGGAATAATAGAAGAAACTCTTACAGGAGTCAGAAGAGGAATTCCTGCAGGAATCTCAGAAGAAGCAGTTGGATAAAGAGGTAATTTAATTGGCGTTTGTTAGCTACATTGAAGAGTCCAAAGATTATCGTTTGCTGGATATCGCTACCGAAAAAATAAATATAAGCCGTGACGTCTAGTTTCTGGAATGCTCAAATATGGTTAACGTCGATGATTCCAGGAATGAAGTTGTTGTGCTGATCGTGATGCTGATCCTGCAAGGTGACTGTGAAGCAGCGAATGGTTCGGACAATGGATACTGGTTCTCTGATGACACGAATACAAGCACATCTAGCGATGACACCTTCGTGGAGCTTGAAACGGATAATGAAACTGTGCAGTTGCGACGATCAACCAGAGGTTTGATATCGAGTATGTATACTTGTAGTTGAGAAGCTGAAGTTCAGAAGGAGTCACTAAACGTCCGTGAAGCACTGTCATGTCCGCAAAAGGTACAGTGGCGAGAGGCAATAATGGAAGAATTGTAGTCTATCGAGTCGAATCAAACTATGAAGTTTTTGCTCCCGTCCTTCGACAAACAACTATTCGGAAGCTGATGAGTGTGGCTGCCAAGCGAAAATGATGGGGACAAAAATTTGATGCGAACACTGCTTTTCTCCATGGGCAACTTGAGGAGATATGTATGAAATATGCTCCAGGATATACAGTCAAGAATGCCGAAAACAAGGTTTGCCGCTTGAAGAGAAGCTTATGCGGATTGAAACAGGCGGCTCGTGCCAAGAATCCCCGGCTGCACGAAGCACTGATGTCCATTGATGACCAATATGGCGATGCAGACCCATGGGTACATGATTGTACCGAAATGGCAAGTGGAGTTACATGCTTATTTATGTGGGTGACCTCATAGCAGCTCATAGCAGACGATCGTAGACATCCTGGAAAGAACTTTAAAGAACGAGTTCTAAATTAATAGACTTGGAAATATTCGATGTTATTTGGAACTGGTTGTAGAACGTAATGAAACCGGCGATTACTTCATCAGTCAACGAAAATACACAGCTGATGTGGTTCAATGTACCAGCCTTCAAGAAGCAAAGCCATCAAGGAAATCCACTTCCGGACAATCCGTTGTATCAACATATCGTCGAAAAGCTACTTTATTTGGCAGCGAACTCAAGATCGGATATTTCAGCATCAATAGCAATACTGAGCCGGAAGACAGCAACTCCATCACTGCAGGACTGGAATGGAGCGCTATTTGAAAGGGACCTGCTACATGAAGGTGAGCCTGAGTAATGTTGAAGAACCTTTTGAGTTTGTAGGATATGCCGACCTCATTTTCCAGTGCAATGGTGGAATAGCATCTTGGACGTGCCACAAGCAGACGTATCTTTTTCTACTGCTGAGACAGGGTTTGTTGCATTTGCCAGGCACATGTAACAAAGCGATATGGTGTGTTTCAAGTACTGCCTAACAGAAGCAATATTGACAAATTTATTTAAAGAATCCGTTATTCAAGAACCAATTGGAGCTGCTCATGAAGAAGTGTGGCCTGATCATGAAGGAACAAGGAGTGTTGGATAGTGCCATCGTATAAACAACTTGAGATTGTTCAATCGTACTTTTTTTTAAAGATATTTGAAAAGTTTATTCCGTTCTTTATTCTTATTCAATCCTTCAACTTTGACTTTATAACTGTTAGTCCCAGTTTTATCTGCCCGGTTCAAAACCACACTTGTCTTCTAAGATACTGCTCAAATACGGCGTAGGAACGGGTTGTTCGACGAGGGGTACCAGAGGATAACGGCCGAGAAGAATGTTGCCAGAAGCGAGAAGTCGGGGACCCGGCAGTGCAGGGAGTTATATATGAAAGCAAGAGCAGCCAAAAAAAAGAAACCACCGCAAAAACATAAGAGTATGAGAAAATTGTGATTGCTCAGGCGTAAGAAATTATGGAACAGAATGATATGCGAAGGTTTTACGAAACTGACAATAGTATGCGGAGAAAACGGCGGCATCTCCCGTCGTGTGCAACGACGATGGTGTGAACTTACTGATGAACAAAACAATGGTGGCTACCAGGAGGAGCGATCACTTCGAAGTATTGCTGAACCCACCGTTTAGAAAAACGATAGTCAGAATTCAAATTGACGACGACGGAGAGGCTGTGGAACCTCCAACGCTAGACGAGGTCAAGACAGCCATTGGTGGACTGAAGAACGCAACAAGGCTGTTAGGAAGGATGAATTTCCGACCGAGCTTCTGAAGCGTTATATTGAAGATATCGGAAGAAGAAAAATTGCCTGCTAGTTGGTTGGATGATCTCATTTGTCCTCTATATGTACAAGAAAAAACATCGACTGGAGTGCGCGAATTACAGAGGAAAACACTTCTCACTTCAGCGTACAAAATCTTGTCCGGAATTCTTTTTGTACTGAGGCCGATTGAGAAGTCCTTTGTCGGTGAATATCAGGCGGCTTCTCGTGATGGTCGATCAACGTTGGATCAGACGTTGATTCTCGACAAATTTCGGCAGTGTACATCTTGCAGATCCGTCACCTGTTTCTTGATTTCAAGGCGGCGTACAATTCAGTGAAGAGAAACGAGTTATGGAGATTATGATCGAACTGTTTGAATCACTATAGTAGCTCTGAACGCTAAGGTATATCCTATAGATACGTAAGCAGTGGCAATATTGATTGCTATGTAGCTGTTGAAGAGATGGCAGCGGTATCTTGTAGTGAAAGAAGATTGGTATATTGTATGTACCTGGAATGTATAAAGAGTGTGGCGGTTACTGGTTGAGCTATCAGTTGGGAGTCGATTAGTTAGATGAAAAGTATCAACTGCGTTCTTTTTCTTAACGATTTAGAAACGGTCATCGATAGAGTTAGTTTCAACAGGTTATGGGCGTGCTCCACAGTACGTATCGACGTAGAGAAGAATCGGCCGCATAAGTCGTGGAGACGCAGCAAGGCATCCTAGGGTGGATGAAGTGCCTACATCGGAGGTCAGGATCAATGAGAATGGAAGGCGATATGGGTCAACTGGTTGATCAATAGAGGTAAGACCTGGATGGCAGAAGGTATTTGGAGTCGGAAGAAGCTTGATGTCAGGAGGCGCTTAGCAGCGGAAGTATCTCGGTGGGGAAGGAGCTGGGTGCTAGGTGAAGCTCGGTAGGTAATAGCCTGGAATCCAGGAAGAGTACGGTGGCCAGGTAGAGATAGGAAGGATGTTAACGGACTAGGTCGAAACTTGGAACTGGAGTAGAGCTGGTGCATGCGTTGAAGTTGGAACACTTGCTTAGGAGTGAAGAGGAGGAGCTTCGAGCCAGGAGATCATCGTAATTCGAAGGTTGCGACGCCATGATGGACTAGTTACTACACGAACATGGTTTTCCAGTAAAGCTGATGAGACTGCGATATCGACTTCATCTGGATCGACCGTCGTATGAACTACGAATTGTACCAACTATATAAAGAAATGGACATAATGAAGCGAATGAAACACGGCATGCTGCGGTGGGCTGAGCACGTAGCTAGTATGCCGCAGGAACGATATGCTAAAATCATAATTACAATTAGCAGAGAACGAGGAAGGTGCCGCCGACTTCGTGGAAGGCTGCTCACACATTGGCTTTTTGCAACTGAGAATGGACTATGGACTCTTAACGTTCAAGGCACCTGAAAGTGATTGACCTACGACCGAGACCAGTGGAGGCGAATACTGCATTTGGCGTAGATTCATCGCTACGAGTTGTAGCCGATCAAGTGTCAAGTATTCCAGATTTACAGATATTCCCTGAGAAATGGTTCAAGCATTGCTGGATTTTTTTCTGGAGCATTTTTTGCAAAAAAAAAAAACAAGGAAGGACAGTAAAAAGACAGCTTTTAAACTCATTTAACCAGAATAATCCTATCAAGCTGAGCAAAATTAATGAATCCGCTTAAACGCGATTCTTATTTCCATTCATTGTCCGGTACTTAACACCATCTTCCGGACTTTCGTTAAAAAAAGAGATTCCATTCGCATCACTGAGTTATTGCTTCACTAAGGCAAATTACACACAATCATTCGTAGGTGCTAGAGTGGAAAAACTTTTTCCCAAATCATCCCAAAGTCAAACACCAAACGGAACTCATCTGGTTTCGTTTCATTTAGTTTGATAAAGGAACGTGCGTTCATTAGCAGTCACGTCGTCGTCGTCGAAGTCGCCGTTCAGTTGTATCTCCCACCACCGCGTGTAAAGAATTGCATTCCGCACTTTCTACTCGATGATGAGAGATAAACATCTCATACGGTCTCGTCTTCGTCGAAGATAAACTTAGTTCTCACGCAATACGAAATAAAATAAAGGAGTTTTACAAGGGTGCCCCTCGGGGGCCGCCACCGCTATACTTACGCCGACACGTGCGGATTGTCCCGGATCTTGCAGTGCGGAAGAACGTTCGGCGCCTTGACCGGGACCACCACCTGGATCACGTCCACCGAGCTCTGCATCTTCAGATAGCCAACGTACAGACCCCGCGGCAACCGGATGTTGGACACCTGGTGGTAGTTGATCTGGTCCTGAATGGAGTTCATTAGCAGCTCGTTGATGCTGCTGTCCTCGGTGGAGAGCGCCAGCTTCTTGTGGATTTTGTTTAGCGGAATCCAACGGGAGTTTAGCACCGAAACGCTTTTCGGACTCTGAATGGGGGACGACAGGGAAACAACAAGATTAATTAGCGTCTCTCAACGTTTCTGAACCATCGGCGGACGGTGGACGGACATTCTTACCTTTATGCAGTTAACACAGGATAGCACCACCGTACCGTGCACGTCGCGCAGCGGTTTGTAGTATAATTGACCTAGATCCGTAATGGAGAGGGCGGATTGCATCTGACATGCGGCCGACAGCAGCTTGGTGCGGAAGTGGATCGCCGATGAGGCGTTCCGTTCCATGTCCATCCGCAGGAGTTTCACGTCGTCCCACGTGCAGGCCACCTGTGCGGGGGGAGAGAAGGAGGAAAGATAAATCGTTAGAAGCAGTCAGTGGTTGCCAACTGTTTCGGCTTGTCCGTAACATTTATTCCCAGAATTTAGTTAATTAATCTCCAGAGAACCGTTATTTGGTACTTTTGCTATAGATGGCGCTCGTCCATCGACCAGGACACCAGGCACCATGCCAGGCACTTGCTGCTGCAATTTTACCGCATGTTTTGGCACGGGTAACAAGAGTTCGTTTAGTCTGGTGACCCCCAATTCATGGTGAGATACGGCTATATGCTTACCCAGGTAACCACTAAGCATTTGAATAAGTCGTAGAGCAGACCGTATAAAGCATTTGAACTGCTTGTTGCCCTAGATAAGCAGTTCGAATGCATAGCTGCCTTGAATTAGCATAAGCTGTGCTGCTCAAAAGCTTTTGGTTGTTAATTAGCACTTCAACTGCTTGAGGTGTTTTCGCCTGGAAGCATTCAGAATGCTTTTTAACTGCTCTTCAAATGCTAAGAGCAAAAAGTATCGAAGATATGTTATGTGTTTGATAACGCATGTTGTCTCTTTCTTACATAGTATATGCCTCTGTTGACATATTTGTACATCTGAATTCCTTATTCATTTTTCCCTTGGTTTTTCCCGTACTCACCAAAAAGCTCCGCAGCAACATTCCTGCAGCTGGTTCAGATTAGGAACATGGCCATCAAACAATTACCATGTATCATTTCGTCGAAAAGCATGCACCGAATCTGTGAATGCTTTGGCGGGTCATAAAATTATGCGGAAGAGGGAATGATATGCTAGATCGAAGAGGGAATGAGAATGCTTTGTGCACTGAAAACAAGTTTTGGGTGTTGGAACTGAAGCTGCTTCTGAATTATTCTTTATATTGGGGGTTAAATCAGCGCACGCCATCGGAACAGCTGTGGCGTATCCTGTAGCGTAGAACTGAAACTTGAGCTTACTGCTCTGGATCGTAAGTTCAAATCCAAATAACTATTAAAATATGCAAAAAAGTACGATCTAACATCAGCTGGAGTGTGCAAGGACGAGGAAGCACGAAGAGCGAGGAGCGGACGTAAATCTATTTTTGGTTTGTTTTGCTCGACGAGGCGTTACGCTTCTTTAACATTTTGATACGACGTTCCTGAAGGTGTTGCACTCTGGTAGCCTGTTATTTTGCCAAAACCTGCTGTGAGGTAGCACTATAGGCGCATATACGGCCAATTAGCATTAAGTGCCTTGTCATAAGGACTACTATAATGCTGGAGTAATGCTATTTTAAATGCTTACTGGTTACTTGGGTACCGTTCCTAGGAATGAATGGCTAGGGGGGTCTAGTAAAAACCTAACCACTAACGGAGCCTGTGGAGTACCAGGGCGCCCTCCACAGTATTTTTCCCTTACTGTGCTAACCGAAGCAATAGAGCAGTGGACCTTGTGTTACTCCGAGACAATCAGGGCGCTGTCCATAAACTACGTAGACTCATTTTTGACAATCTCAGACCCCCCCTTCCCCTCCAGACTTTTGTTCAAACAAAAAATTGAAAATTTGTATGGAGCGTAGTCTTTATATTTAATATTTAAGTGGTACAGATCTTGGATTACATAACATAGGCAATCGTCCAACTTTCATGGTATCTGCTAGAGAGGAAGTGTTAGACATAACGCTTTGCTCTACCATCACTTGTTGATCAATTGGCGTGTGTCAGATGAAGAATCTTAATCTGACCATCACTTGGCACTTCGCAAACTTTGCGTTTCAGGAATCCCTGGTCAACCAACTGGAATCTTTCTACTATTTTAAATGCGACCAAATTTCATGGATACTCACCATTCATTAACACTCCAAGTGGTTTAGATGATGCCGTTGATACTATGACGGCCTTCATCATTGAAGCTTTTGAAGAAGCCTGCCCTCTACGGTCTGTGAAGATCACAAGAGGAACCCCTTGGTGAAACTCAGATCTGGTCAAGCCCAGGAAACAATGTAGAGAGAATTGTAACAGATGACGTTCGACTGGATCGGATAATCTAGTTGATTTGTCTTGTAAAACGTCAAAAGCTTTGGGCTTAAATCATGTTGACGTACTTGTTATTGAAAGCGATGATTTCCAACATGCTTAAAACCATTACTTCATTTTATTGAGTAATCTTAGTTCTACTGAGGCACTTCGATTGATAGAATCTTTGGATCATCCATGTTATCGTCTTACAACAATAGGAGAGCGGATGAATATACTCTGTTCAAAAGATTATACAAGATCATTTATGTAAGGGTTTCCTCACATTGCTTAAATCAAGGAAATGAGAAGGCGGACTCCTTCGCAAAGTTGGGTGTAAAGCATTAATTATTAACACAAAACAACGATTAAAACTTCATTACAAGGTTTTCAACGACTGAAAAGCTTACTTAAGGCGTTTGTGTTCCGTTATTACTGTTTTTTTTTCATTCTTTTTGCCTTTTTCTGTTATTAAAATAATCATGGTCGTCAGAAAGACCAAGCCCTGCAACAAGTTGTTTTCAACACCACCAGGCGAAACCCTAGATCCAATTGTATTTAATAGCTCAAAGCTTTTCTGGAGCACCTGGGTGACCTCTCGCTTTATAAAGAATGCTTATGCTCAGATAGGATCAGTCATCTATGTGTTTGTCTTACGTGACTATGAATTCAATGATTGTCCACGAGTGTCCGAGTACTCCCTGGAATACAAGTGCCCAACTAATAATCACTCATTTGACAAGCACCTTCATGACGAATTAATTCAGCATGATGCTGAATAACATTTGCATAATTTTCATGTACAATCTTTGTTCGGGTTTTGTTCACACAAATTTGGAGAAATTATAAAGCATATTGTTGTGTACCAACTGAACTGTTTGTTGTTAAAAGCGTTTTGAAAATATATATTAAAGCTGTTATTCAGCTTTAGCAAAAATGATCATAATCATTATAAAATGCAAAATTTTCATTTTTTTTCGGGAGTTTATGAACAACTATTACGAAATAAAAACCACACGTAAATTTACCTAAATCAAGATTCGAACTTGAGACCCGTCGGTTGCCAGTCGCTTGCGTTCCTATCTGTGCCATCCTAGAGATGATGAATTGAAGCACTCGAATCAAAACATGAACTTCCCGTGATTTAATAATGCTTACACTTTGACTCCTATTCAGCAGTGATGAATTAGTACAGAACCACAGAACATTATGGTTAACAACTGAACAGAACATTAGTTCAGCCGATGTTCAGTAAAAAACACGTGTTTTTCATCATGTACGCTGAGTCGAAGTATGATGAAAACAATACGCTTAATCGACTTGTGAAAAGCATATTATACAGGTACATGTGCTAATTTGGACATCAACTTAGCAAGAAGCAGAAAAAGGACTTGTTAAACTACTTCGCAATTACTGCAAGTCGAATAGAAATCCTACTTAAGGACGCGTAGTGCGTCATCAGCATCATTGAAATCTCGCTCGAAATTACAAAGCGATAAAACTCAGTCACCAAAGCGCATATTTGTATGAAAATGTATCATCCCATATGCTCACTCGTGGTGAGTGTGAAGATACTAGACTGCAGAATTGTTCGTTTTTTTATCACTTCAAAAAAATGCGAGGCTTACAATCATTGAATACCGAAAAGTCAATGATTCGTATGAAAATTCTGTGATGCACCAAGTCACCTTAACTCGTGAAAACATTATCATTGTTAATAATGATACGAAAGATTAAACATTGGCTACTTTTTCAATTGAAAAAGAATTTGTACAGTAATGTGTGCAGCATAATTTCAGTTCAGCTATCATTACTATTATATAGCAACAATTCAGCGTGCATCCTTGTTTGTGGCATGCGATTGTTAGTTGGGTGCAGTGTTGCATTTGAACTGAACGCGAGCCAAAAATGAACTGAACGCGTTCAATTGTTTGTACGTGAACGCAGTAAACATTGAACTTGCGTGTCAGAGCTTTTCACTGCTCAAGAACGCCCGTTCAGATCCCCATTAGGCTCAATGTTCTAATGCACTATTCTATCGATATGTAAAGCTAATGATTCGGTCCAACCAGTCGTCCAGAGTTCTGTAGAAATCAGACTTCATGGAACATGGACCTTTACTGTACCACATAATACCATATTATAAATACGTACATACATTGCATTGTGGGGTTGGGAAGGGAGCGGATCGAAACGTCCGGGGTGACAACGCCTCGGTCCTTATGGGTGCTTGGATGCGTCATCATATCCTATATACCTTCTCTCCTAGGATTTTGTGGCAAATTAGTGTACACTCGTTGTTGCACTTAAAAATGTGCACGACCTAGGACATTATGGCATCGGGCATTAAGATTCTGCACCGAAATACGGATTATGCGCAATCCACCACGGTGACCGGACCGGCCCCCCTCACAATAGAATAGAATAGATTCTGAATCGAATAAGCCCATGATTGCAAAAATTGGCAAAAAAATGGCAGAAACATGACCATTTCAGTTTAGCGGGTACCAGGGTACCATGTTAGCATGTTGGCATCATATACTGGTGCAGTTCTTGCTCATTGTTCAAGGTGCGTTCAATTTCGAGCTCGCACGCGTTCCAAATTTTGAACTGAACAATGTTCAAATCGTTTTGATCGCAGCGTGCCGAATATGAACATGAACGCAAATTGATCGCGTTCAAATGCAACACTGGTTGGGTGTAATCATCAGTGATCTATTGGAGCATTATGAATTATGTCAAAAGGTGAGTTCATCTGAGTCCTCTGGAACCTCCTGAAATCCTTCTGTAGCTTACCTGAAAGCTTGTGAAGCCTCTTAAAATCCTCTCAACCTCTTTGAACCCGATGAAGCTCACTGAAACATCTCTGAAACCTTGAACGCCCTGATATCCCTTGAAACACCATGAAACGCCTCTGAAATACCTAGAAATATCCTTGAAGCTCACCTGTGAGCCTATAGGGCACTGCAGGAACGCCGCCAGCAATTCCTTTGAGGATTTTTTGAGGATTGATAAAACGTAATCTGGAATATATACAGAAAGAAGATTTTCGGGGGATTTCTTAAGATTTCTCTTCGTATCCCTTCAAAACGTATTCCTTTTCATGGATTTCTTTGAAATATTTCTTCAGGAATTCCTCCATATATTCTTCTAGGAATTTCCACAGGAATTTCCCATAGGAATTTTTCTCGGTACTTCTTCAGGAGTTTCTCAAGAAATTTATCAAAAGATTATTCTTAAACTTGGTCTACGGATTTCCTCAGAGTTTTTATCCGAAATTTTTCTTGGGATTCGCCAAGGGATTCTATAGAAAATTCATGCAAGGATTGCTGCATAAGTACATGTTTGTATTCTTTCATATCTTACTTCAAACATTTCTGAAGGAATTCTTCCAGAAATATTGTCAGGATTTTTTCCAGGTGTTTTTCTTTGGGATTTCTCCGAAAATTCTTAAGAAATTCTTTTAGGAATTTCTGCGGGGGTTTCTACAGGAATTCCCTTAAACATTCCTTCAAAAAGTGCAATTCTAGGAGAATTTTTTGGGCAAAGATTTAGAGATTGTTCCAGAAATTCCTCTAGGGTTTTGCTTTAGAAGTTCAGATTCTTATTCCAGAACTTTTTCATAAATTATTGTTTGATTTTTTTAGTAGTTCCTTCAGGTATTATTCCATTTATTCAGAGATCAAGAGATTCTTTGCAAGTTCATCCAAGGGTTTCTCCAAGCTCCTCTAGGTATTCGTCCAGGCATTGTTTTGGATTTATTCAGACCTTCTCTGGGGACTCTCTCAGATTTTTTCCCTACGAATCTCTCAACAACTGCTCTAGAAATTACTCCAAAATCTATACCACAGAGATACAGACGTCAAACTCTACTCGCATTCCATCGATCGCATTTTTAACGGTGAATTCAAATATTTGTTATTAGGTCGATTGGCCACGCGCGGCGCTCACTTCGTTTTGTTCCTGTTTGACGTTTGTTCGCTACTGCCATCTATTGGTTGCCCGGCCAAGCACAGCTTGAATAGTATTGGGCGATTACATTTTCGTGACGATGTTTTTAACTGAAATTTGCTCCAAGAGTTACGTCTGTTTCTCTGTGTCTATACCATATCATTTTCATGTAATTTTTCAAGTCATTTTTCTATGAAGGGGGTTCTTCTATTCCTCCAGGTATTATTTCAAAGAATCCTTCAAACATTCATTGTTTATGTCTTGCGTGGTTCTGTAAAGAATTCCTTCAGGATTTTATTTGTTTTTTTTTTCTGCAGGATTTGCTTCGGAAATTTCTTCGCTTAGTAGTTTTCTGATTTTTGTGTACAAATCCCTTCAGAAATTGTACAAGACATACCTTCGGAGATATCTCCAGGAATTTTGGATACATTCATGTGAGAATTTTCAATGGAATTTCCAAAACAGTTCCTGGACAAATCTCTGTTGAAATTCCTGAAGAAATAGTAAAAGGAATACCTGGAAACTTTTCTAAAGAAATCAAATATTAAAGAATCTTAGAAATAATTTCTTAATGCTTCCCAGTAGAAAACTCTGAAGCGAATCCCCAGAAGAATTTCTTAAGTAATTCCTGGTGTATGTTCAGAAGGAATCCATAGAAATTAACCTAAAAATCTTGTAGAGTGAATATCTGAATCAAACGCTGGAGAAATTTCTTAAAGAATTTCTTGAAGAATTTCTGAAAAAAAAATCCTGAGGAGTCACTGTAAGAAACCTTGGTAGATTTTAAGACTAAACTCCTGAAGTAAGTTGTGAAGAAATATATGGATTAAGCATAGCATGTCTTCTAAATCCATTGAAGTTTTCTTTGGTCTTGGAATTCTTGAACAAATTTATGGAATTTCATAAGGAGTTTTTGAAGGAATCCCTGGTAGAATTTCTGCTTAAACTTTGTAAGAATTTCTGAAGAAGTCCGTGGTTGTTTTTCTAAAAAAATCCTGGGAGAAAGTTTTGAATATATTTTTGATTTTCTTGAAGACTCACTGAATACATGTCTGAAGGATTCCATGGGTAACACAGCGTAACAAAAATTAACTTTTGATCTGTCTCAAGAGCAAACTGATGTGTCTCTGACAGATTTTGGGTCGCTGAATCCGAATTCGCGCTCAGATTTGCTCCAGTACGTCATAATTTTGAGCTATACCACAATTTATAGGGCAAAATATGCGATTTTGGGCTTTTTGACTGCCAGCCATTATAGATGGAAATATTTTTTTTTTAAGCAATCAAAAGGTAAATTGGTCAATTAACCTCTAAATTGACGACTCATGCAAAATATTTTGTTTTACCCAATCAAATTTGATAGATTTAAGGCTCAAATAACCATCATTCAGTCATCAGCAATAATCAATTATTCAAAAGCAGTTTTCTTGCTCTAAATCACAAAACCGTCATTGAAAAGTGTTTCACTGTTATCCAGATGGTGACTAGAGTGCAGTGATATTTTTTTATGAACATTGAGTTGAGATTTAAGCGAGAAAACTGCTTATGATTTTTTGCTAAACGATGATGGTTTGTTTCATCTTAAGCATTTTAAGTTAGTAAGTAAACTTGCATGCAACTTTTGGAGGGTGACTTGTATGAGAAATATCGTACCTAACATAAATCGCTTAAAACTATCAAATCCGATTTGATTAAAAGAAATAATTTTCATGAGTCGTTAATTTAGATGTTGATTGACCAGTTTACCATTTGATTGCTTAAAAAATATTTCCATTTTGAATAGCTGGCTGTCAAAAAAGCCCAACATCGCATATTTTGCCCTATAAATTGAGGTATAGCTCCAAATTCTGACATGCTGGAGCAAATCTGAGCCCAGATTCGGATTCAGCGGCCCAAAATCTGTCAGAGACACATAAGTTTGCTCTTGGGACAACAAAATGTTGCGCAGTGTAATTTCATTCTCGTACTGATCCTTAGAAAAATATATGGAATACTGTTTAAGAAATCCTGTGGAAGCTTTTTAGAGGATTTTTTTAGAAATTCCCGCAGGATTGTAGAAAAAAAACACGTTTTGGTGGGATTCGAACCCACGACTCCGTATTCGCTAGTCCGGCGCTTTAACCAACTAAGCCACAGAACAGGTAATGAAACCATTTGAGCGGTTCCATATCATTTCAGCAACGAGTAATTTTCATATATCTTTATTTGGATGAAACCTTGCATACAAGTCATTGGGGGAGAAAAAACGCCGTTTTGCATACTTGGTTCGCCATTTTGAATCTAGCCTTACTTATGAGATGGGCCTATGAAAAATGCACATGATATCTTCAAAAAATTGTATCTCGAAAACGGTTTGGTGTCTTCGGCGAAGTTTTAGACAATTGTTAGTGCTATATGGAGAAAATATACACGGTAAAAAAATATGTTTGGTTTTTGTGATTTGAACTAAAATATAGATTTTCCCTCAAAAGTGACATGTCAATATTTTTTTATTATCCTTATGTTATAGCTGACTGAAAATGCTACCTAGTGCACAGTGGGTTGTTCTGGAGAAAAATAGGTTACAATGAAAAAAAAAAATGTTTTAAAAAATTACGGTTTTCAAAAAAAGCTATTAAGTAAAGTCAAAAAAGTTTGTCGCCCTAATTTTATGAAAGTACATCAAATTTGCAAGAAAAAAGTACTTCGGTAACATTTTTCTAAGATGCACCGTTTAGAAGGTATTACTAATTTAATATTGATTTTTTTGATAACTTAATAAGTTTTAGCCCTTTTCGAATGTACTCCGTGTTTCTCCAGTTTCAAAAGTATTTTTTTCGGAAAGATTGGAAAATTTTGAGTTAAAATGACACTGGCAGCTTAAAGATTTGAGTGAAATTCTCTGCCTTAAAAGTATTTTGAAACAAGTTACAAAATCCCACTATCAAGAACAATGATTTCTTCCAGTGGTTTTTGGTGCCTTCTGCTGAAAACGTGCTAATAAGTATTAGATACAGGTAATTAGATACCAGTTAGCTGTACTACGTACAGTTGGTGATTGTAAACATGGTCTTTGTTGGAACTAGTCCACCATGGCCACGCTGGCCCAGGCTTGTAAACATTCGACACTTTTCACTGCCTTCGTTTCGTTGTCGCGGTCGGGTGTCAGCTTGCTTTATTTCATTCGAACGCGACTTACCTCTTACACACAACACAAGCGGCAGAACAAAGATCAATAAACAAAAAAGTGGATCAAATCAACGTAGTCTGACACGATGACATTAGTAATATTCCAGCTTTTCGCAAGATTTTTTGATTAAAATTGGTATAATATTAGTATAATATTAGTCACCTTCCATCAAACTAGACGGCTGCCGACTGATACCTCAATCAACAACCGCCGCACTCTTTATTCATTCCAGGTATATACAATTTACAATCTTCTTCAATAACAATATACCTACGCCAGCAAATCTACCTCGCTCCAACTCTCCAAACTCGTACCTGACGATACCTGAGCGTTCAACTCTACCTATCTTCCAGCAGTCTTTACCCAGCATTCTATGATTTATACCCGTGAGCTGTAGGGGAACAAAGCCCAAAATGCCAAGATGGGGTAAAATGGCCCAACTCATAAAATCATTCCTCGATGTGATTTGACCTTTACTATAGGTGAATGGTGTCAAGATATTGTTACGTAAAACATTCTTCTAGAAGCTAGGCCGCCATACACATGGAAAATCTTTCGATTTCCCAATGAAAACTATCAACTTCCGGTTTTTCGTGCTTGCAATTAAGGTTTTTGGATGATTTTATTACCAGCCATGTGTTTCCAAGGAGATTGAGGCACCCATGGAGGCGCATGGTCGTTGATGTCTTCGCTTTTCATGTTAGGGGTCATTCAAATATGACGAACATCGTTTAGCGGGGAGAGAGGTGACACTCCATGTATTGAGCATACGAAAAAAGCGGACCAGAGGAGCGAAGGGAGTCAGAAATACCCTAAAAATGATGGACGTAATTTTTGAACGTTTTCATGAAGTGGCATCTTACCCCATGGCAGATGGCCTTTTTGCACCACTTCCGTTTTACGAACCAGTTTTTGTAATCGCTATAAATCGATGAAAATGCATTAGTTAGTGAATATTTTTGCTGAAGTATCGAGCAAATATTGTCTAGTTGCTGTAAACATTTTGAAAGCCTAGTAAATGAAGCTATTTATCATTGAAAACGATGGAAGTTTGAAAAATGGCATCTTACCCCACTTGACCCTATAATAATGTCTGACTCGGTTCTGAATTCATCCAGTATCTACTAGGGAAAACCAAACAGTAAATGCAGAAAGGTTGCTAGAAGCATAGTGATTTCATAGTAATTTCAGCTAATAATCCAGTGTTTTTGAACTAGATCCAGTGTTGTTTGATAACATAATAATTGTAAAGGAAAGTGTAACACGTTTTGGTGCAAAGGTAAGTTTTAAATACACATTTTAATTATATGTGTTGTGATATTTTCGTTCAAAACTAGCAATTGGAAAGTATTTTCTATGTTACAGATTACAAAATGAATAAAATCAGATGTATTCGTCCATTCAAAGACATTCAGTGTTTGAAAGAGCTGCGATATCTCACGGATGGTATCATCCAAAAACTAAAGTCAATTGGATTTTCCAAGGTATCCAAACTGAACACCAAGGATTTTCGTATTTGTTCGTCTTGCCGTCTACATATTGATTCAAGAGCTCACCTCACCCAAAACGAAGAACAAAGCGTAACCGGTGGCTCAAGGATGCCAACTGTTCAGACCATACCTGTTGTACCTGATTCGCAAAGCTATGAAAGTTTGGTCACGATACCATCAGCGTCAACGCTAAGCACAATTCAATCAAATGAAGACTTCACGATGCCTGTAGACGTCGAAATATTCAACCGAGGAATAGCAGCTATTCGTGTTTCGCCTATAGATTTAGGTAAGGTTAAAAATGTTCACTATCCTGAAAAAAAGTGCGCTGAAATCGTCGAAGGTGTACGAAGAAATCTTTTTAAATTAGACGCTAAAACAGAAAAAGCAAACGAGTTTAATGAAGTCATAGAAAATATGAAAATTAAATTTTTAAATTCAGCCACAAGGCAAGAAAAACTATCAATTTTATCATTGTTACCAAAATCATGGTCAGTACAAAATATTGTAGACGAATTTAAAACTAGTAGAAATATGGCATCAGATGCAAGAAAGGAAAAAAATAATGTATTATATAAGCCGTGCAATGCCAGGCCAAAGAGATTTTGTTAGCGTAAAGACAGGAAATAAGAGATTAGCTGTTCAGAAAAGATTGTTAATGATGACATTAAGAGAAGCTTTTAATCGCTTCAATGAAATGTACGTCAATGTAAAAATAGGGTTTTCATCATTTGCAAGCCTCCGGCCAAGGCAATGTAAACTATTGACTATCACAGGAACACATAATGTTTGCGTTTGCACTACGCATGAAAATGTCAATTTAATACTACATAGCTTAAAAAATACAATGTCTTGAATGATCTAAAAACATTAACGAATAGATTACTTTGCGAAAATAAGACAACTCATTGCTATCTACGAAGATGTAAAAACTGCCCAGATACCTCAGTTTTAGAAGACAGTTTATTGAAACAACTGGAAGAAAACTTTGTTGAAAAGCTTTCATTCGAACAATGGGTTACCACTGACAGATGTGATTTAGAAACTATTGTAAAGCTCAAAATTAGAAAGTTTGATTCCGCATGATTTTGTAAAAACCGAACAATCCAATTTTTTGAAAACTACAAAACAGAACTTGCAAGATGGTGAATTTTTGGCTATTTGTGACTTTTCTGAAAATTACAGCTTCGTTTTGCAGGATGAAGTTCAATCACACCATTGGAACGTGCAACAGGCCACAATCCATCCTTTCGTAATATATTATACTGAAAATAGGCAAATTAAACATTTTAGCTTCATTATAATTTCAGAAGAACTAAGACATGATTCAGTCGCTGTTAATTTGTTTATTGATAAAATGATGAACTTTTTACAAATTGATCAAAATAAAAACATGAAAAAAATTTATTTTATGTCAGATGGTGCTGCTTCACAGTATAAAAACCGAAAAAACTTTTCTAGCCTTTGTAAGTTTAAGTCAAAGTATGGTATTGACGCTGAATGGCATTTCTTCGCAACATCGCACGGAAAAGGTCCATGCGATGCTATTGGAGGTACGATAAAACGCATGGCTACCAGAGCAAGTTTAGCCAAAGAACGCGAACACCCGATAAAGACTGCAAGAGAGTTGTTTGATTGGGCAAACAAACGAAAAGAAGAAGAACTTACAAAGTTGTCATTTTGTTATTCTACTACAGAAGAATACGAAAATATGTCTTTGCAGCTAAATAATCAATATAATAATGCAAAAACAATTCAAGGAACTCAAAAATTCCACTCATTTCTTCCTCTATCAGAAAATACAATAAAGGCAAAGCTTTATTCAAACTGCCCTGACAATGATGCCAAAATATTCGATATTGTTAAGAAAGTTGTGTAAACAATAATTTGATAAAAATACAGGAATAAAAATAAACTGATGTACAAAGTATAATGTTATTTTTTATTGCGCACAAATACCACCCCTGAAAAATAAGCCTTATTCGCTCTTTTGAATCTTGCTAATTGAGGAGCTTGCGATATGCAAGAGTTGAATGCACATTTTAAACACAATACCACTGGAAGAAATCATTGTTCCTGATAGTGGGATTTTGTTACTTGTTTTTCAAAATACTTTTAAGGCAGAGAATTTCACTCAAATCTTTAAGCTGACAGTGTCATTTTAACTCAAAATTTTCTAATCTTTCCGAAAAAAATACTTTTGAAACTGGAGAAACACGGAGTACATTCGAAAAGGGCTAAAACTTATTAAGTTATCAAAAAAATCAATATTAAATTAGTAATATCTTCTAAACGGTGCATCTTAGAAAAATGTTACCGAAGTACTTTTTTCTTGCAAATTTGATGTACTTTCATAAAATTAGGGCGACAAACTTTTTTGACTTTACTTAATAGCTTTTTTTGAAAACCGTAATTTTTTAAAACATTTTTTTTTCATTGTAACCTATTTTTCTCCAGAACAACCCACTGTGCACTAGGTAGCATTTTCAGTCAGCTATAACATAAGGATAATAAAAAAATATTGACATGTCACTTTTGAGGGAAAATCTATATTTTAGTTCAAATCACAAAAACCAAACATATTTTTTTACCGTGCATATTTTCTCCATATAGCACCAACAATTGTCTAAAACTTCGCCGAAGACACCAAACCGATCGGACAAACCGTTTTCGAGATACAATTTTTTGAAGATATCATGTGCATTTTTCATAGGCCCTTCTCATAAGTAAGGCTAGATTCAAAATGGCGAACCAAGTATGCAAAACGGCGTTTTTGTTCCCCAAAAACTTGTATGCAAGGTTCCATGCACATCAAAAAATACAAAAAATAAAAACTGGAAAAATTTCCCACTTGTTCGTGGAATCGCTCATTTCTTTTTCTGCTTAGATGCCAATCCAGAACACACCCGCGTTTGTGCCCAATAACTACAAGCGAGAGCGAGTTGTTTTTATATGAAGCCGAGACTTACTCTCGCCCTCCGCATACCTAATCACCAAGCAGTTTTTCTATATGTTTATGACATACAGTAGACGTTCGATAAGTGCAACATGTTAACGTTTCAGTTATTGAATGAAATTCGCTAACTGCAACGACTGACAGTCGTCTGTTGGACGCAGCCAGAATACACCCAAAAACTTCGCAATGCAGCTGTAGTGCATCTGAAAAACATCTATTGACGTTTCGTTTTTGACACATAGTGGTGCGATAACTGCACAATTGTTGCATTTAGCGGACTTGCAGTTAAAAAGCATTGCAGTTAAACCGTTTGCACCGAGCGAACGTCTATTGTACCAACAAATCTGGTAAATTTCAGTAAAGGACAACATATGTCAATGTTCCGCAAGATTCTTCATCGAAAATTCAAACGAAACATACAAGAAGAATGCCACTTGAAGTCTATTGCTAGTGGTGGTCGGTATCAGGCTCGGTATCAGGCTCAACAGAGAGCGTTACAGGGTTACAGGGTGCCAAGAGCAGGCGAGAAATGAATCTACCGAAGCAAAAAATGGTAGCACTGAGGAAGTGTGAATACCAATGCACAGCAAAGCCTGAATCGGAATGGTATGTGGAGGTTTTTGGCAACTATCAACGGTGTGCGGCATAAGACTGATCGAGAAGCAAATTAGTAAATTTACATCACATTCCTCAGTGGAGGATGAGCAACCACTGCAACAGATGAAGCCAGGATTCCGAGGATTGCCCCACTAAGACGTGTTAAAAGCTGCGATGATTTTCTCCCATATAGCCAGTAGTAGCACACGTACCTACCTTCCTAGAGATGGATGCTGACAAAGCGAACGTATTGTGCATCCCAGCTTAATCACTCAGATGCTGATGATCTCAACCAGCCGTCGTTTATCGCGAAAAGATTGCGTCTCGTTTGATTTGTATGCGGCGGCTGATTATCCATGACAGCTCCCATCCGGCGGCTGCAAAAACAGTTTTAGCCAAGGTGCACACCGTGTGTAAATCATACGTGCGCGGTCTGGCGCGATCTGATGCTGCGCGTTTCGAACGCAACTTGTTGAGAATCTAAGATAAGCGCGACAATATTAATTGCACGTTCTTTAAGTAAGCTCGGCGATGAGAGAAAAAGAGTGGGTTGCATGGGCGGAAAACTTGATGTTGCTCAAGTTTAGATTTCCAGTTAGAGCACAAGAAGAACGTCTCTAAGTGGGTAAAGTTTTGCAAATTGATTTCCTGGCTTTGAAGATGGAACGATGTAGTGTGCATGGAAAAGTGGTTTTGTAAACTCTCTACACGTGTCCTTTTTGTAGGAATGTGCATTTGTCATGATTAGTATAAAGCACTTTTCCCCAATAAGCCGCTTTAAGCTACCGAATGTGTTTTTTTTTGCAATTTCTCATCGTAATAGGCTGTTTTACCTCACGCAAATTTGACAGGAAAAGGCCTACTTTCCCACACCAAATTAGCAGTGCTGTAATGGTTCATTACAGCACTGATTTGCGTTGCGTAATGAACCATTACAGCACTGTTTTCAGTTTTGATCAACTTCTTGATGCTTTCTGGACGTAGTTTTGGAAAATTGTGACAACTGCACAGTATAACCTGCTGTGATCAGACTTTTTTAAACATGGCTATAGGGTGCAGTTAGATGAAAAAGTTTTGTTAAAAACTATCCTCAAACGATAACTTATGAAATTGCTAAAAACGTTGTACGCCACTCGGTGCAGAACTCGATTTTTACAGCACTCGTCGTAATTATCCAACTCGGCAAGCCTCGTTGGATAAATGTACGACTCGTGCTGTAAAAATCTTCATTCTGCACCTTGTTGCGTAAACTACTAATTCATTTTCGTTTCAAGATATTTACCTCTAACCATCCAAATGGAAAACCAAATAAAGTGCAAAAGTTTCCCTATGGCTCTATTTTATGACACGGCATGCGGAAAGGAAACAAAAAGTGAGTCGCCGGTTTCTGTTTTCCTCCCCGTGGGACACTTCGGCATGCTTACCGGGCAAAGGTCGCTTGTAGTCGGACCACCACCATACCACAGGGGAGTGACACAACATTCCACTTTCTTGTCTGTTTTTTGAACTTTTGGCTTTGCAGAGGTATTTGCAAACTTCCTTTCCATCGATGGTGAGCACACGTATATTTTTAGCTCACTTGTTGTTTTTTTTTGGTGATTGTTTATTTGTCCCATGTCCGATTATGAAGAGCTTTTCGGAAGTTTGATTTTATGAGAGAGCTTAAACTTTTTGCTTCCAAAACGATTGTCAAATGTGGTGGAAACTGGAGATTTATTGAATTGGAAACTCTGTCTTGGAACTAATAATACGCTTTATCTTTTTTTAAATTTATTGTGTTATAACGGGCTTGGTAGTCTAGTAGCTAACGTTTCTGATTCATATGTAGAAAACTCCTGACACAGCCTCAAACGCATTGAAACGCCTCTGAAAACCCCTAGAACCTGTATACGCTCACATGAGAGCTTGTGAAGCACCCAATGAACGAACACTTACGAGGGGGAAGGTCTGAGTTTCTGAGATGACCAAAATTGAATCTACGTAGTCAATGGACAGCGCCTAACACCCCTCCGAAATCTTCTGAACAAACGTTTCTGACACCCCCATGGAATCCCTGTGGATCTCATCTGAGAGCCTGTGAGGCCCCTTAAGATACCTATGAAACCTACTGAAACGACTCTGAAACACCACCCCTGGAACACCGTCAAGCTCACCTGAGAGTCTGTAAATATATCGTGAATATCTCTTCGATCGGGAGGAGATTCGCCAGGTGCTGAAGAAGATGGGATGCAGTCCAGGACATGCCACCACACAGGAATAAGGACGAAGTGCGATCATTCGAAGGGTTCGTAAATTATTACGGGCTCATTTCTTCGACAATTTGAGTCGCATGCTGTTTCCGTTGAACAACTTGCTGAAGGATGCGGTTGACTTCAAGTGAACGAATAAATGTGCGTTAAGCACCAGATGCAGCCTAAGAGGTGTTTGGTACATCAGTGGCGTAGCAGAAATTGGGAGGGGGTTTAACGGTCAATGATACCTCTTTAGATTTGACACTTACATTTTGTAAACAGTAATGAGCAGTTGTATTCGTAGTTTGAAACTTAGCGGCGCAGCCGAAAAATTCATACTGAAAATTTGTTCTACAAATTTTGGCTCTGAGGGGGGGGGGGGGTTTAACCCTAAAATCCCCCCGTGGCTACGCCAGTGTGGTACATTAATAGCGGGAGTGCTGTTAGTCCTGGTACTACGGACGCTTCGTACGGCGTGGGAGCTGTGTAAAGCCACGCCTACTCGGATTGTTCTGCACAGCCAATACAGTTCGCATCTCAAACATACTGAGCTAGACACAACACAAGTAAATGCAGCACGACAGAGAGACTTACGCCATCATCTTCACACTTAATCTCCAAATTAGATCTCGGTACAAACGAATAAAACGAATAAAGGTTATTTAAACGGAAATGTCGTTAAAATTTGACAGTTCATGAAAAATAGGTGCCATCTTCGGTAAAGGAAAGGTTCAAAGATTTTTTGAAGGTGGAATGACTCTTGTGTGTAAAGCAATTGAACTCGCTTTTACTTAGCAATTTTATTTTTGTTGGAAATTGAATTCGGAGGGCGATTCATGCGACGATTTTTTCCGTGCATCGCGTAATGTGCATGGTTGTTTTCCGTGTATCATCAAATTCAAAACAAAAACAACAACAATAGTGTGGCAATTTCGCGCATCCTCACTCTGCGGCACGTAAACATAGATATTTTCTGTTATTTCAATCCGCGTCAGAAAAGTAAGTACATTTCGTCACAGAGAACAGACGAACATGCTCGAACAAAATTGCTTGAAAATGTTGTGTAAAAAAAAACAAGCTCAGTAGCGACATCGACGGTGACTTCCCCACTCAAAAGCTTGTTTCGACACCATGATGGCGCATTCTGAAGAAATATTTCACTAGCGCACCTTTAAATTTTCCTACTCAGATTCTGAGCTGTATTTGCTTGAATAACAAGATGTTTATGATTATTTCACTAATCCAGCAACAAAATTTGAGCAACCCATTGATAATTAATTTCATTATCTTCAATAAGAAACAAGTTGAACAAGAATTCAATTATTGTTTTCCAAGTAAAACCAACACATTCTCTTGTTGGAACTATACTAGGGTGCACACTTGGCGACACTAGCACCAAAAAGTAAAACAACGGCAAATTTGTACCCTGATTCGAAATTTGACAGCGCCGCGTAATGGCCACATTCCCAGTTATTTCAAAACAACCGTTGCATTGCTTTACACAATAGCACTACATGAGCTTGGACGTCTGTTCTCTGTGATTTCGTGTCAATAAATAAGATGAGCTGATCATTTATACATTTGTTCGTTGTTGTTACATTTCTAGCATGAGTAGCTCCGAATCTCCATTGAGCTCCAAAAGCAGTGAAAGTGCAGCTATCGGGGACGCAACCGACGACGAAAATTTCACTCACGTCGAGTATTTGGACGATATCTTTCCAAGTTTTGAAGAATCCACGATCCTCTCGATGATGAACCTTGCCCGGAACGAACTGGAAAAGGAAAGCCCCGGCCCAAACATCACCATAAATCAGTCAGGTAATGAGTTCCGTAATGCTCAGTATCATTTCACTGGCCTGGTATTTGTGCGATGCTTCAAAACACAGCATTTGAGTGATGCTGTCGGAACCGTGGACATATTTGGTGAATCGGTGGATGATGTAGTGAAGTGTCTGTGGCAGAGAGTTCAGCACCATGTTTCGCGAGAGGTGATCGTAGAGCAAAACGATGAAGAGAAGCTAGTGAAGTGTGGTCACCAAAAGAGTCGCCGGATGTATTTGACCTGGATAAGTTCGTATTTCTTAAACACGGCAAAATGAAGAAAATTTACACCATGGAGGATATACAAGAAAACACAAAATTACTGACAGGTTGGCGTGAGAAGGAAATCCAGGTCCACGTGTTTAAATATGCTATGTCGATCACGTCCCTTTCTCTGTGGGAGGTTGTTAATAAGCAGCTGCTTCACCCGGGGAGAAAGGACAGGGCAGGGGCACCATCGACCGAAGTACTATTTGACTGTGTCAATAAACTCAAGGATATTCACGCTCACTACACAGCTCTATGGGATTCGTGGGAGAAATGGATCAACTACATGGTTTGGGTGACAACCTAACCTAAATCACTTGCAATTGATCGGATGCCAAGCTTGGGTCCATGTTCTGGACACTAAGCGTGAGAAATTCGACAGCAAGGAGCCGAAACTACAGGGATACTCAAAATAACTGGGATAGGTAAAATTTTCACTTTTAAAAAAATGTTCAACTAGCTGTAACTTTTCGAAAAGGGCATCAAATATTCTCAAATTTTCACTCTAAGTTCATCAATTAGTGTATCATTGGTCCAATTTTGGGAAAGATCGGGTTTTTCTACATGAAGTTATAAAGATTCTAGAAAAAGGTCAGTGGCGATTCCCTAACCTCAAATCTACCTGTTCAACGAACGTAAATTCTTGAATTTTCTCATCAAATTGGCTTGTAACCTGTAGAAAATGATGAAAATAGTTGTTTTCGCCCATTTTCAATATGATTCTGATCATGAATTCTCCGCAAATGCAAGTTTTAGGGTCGTTGAACAGGTAAAAAGTGAGGTTACGAGACGCCACTGAAAAAGGTATAATTATCCGAGAAATTAACCAACTTTGAGCTGTTACATCTCCAGAATCAATAAACCGAATGCAATGAAATTTTGATCACTTATGACTAATATAATGAAATTTGAAAAACTTTTGACTTAATTTGAAATTATATATAAGAAAAAAAGTTATAACGATTTCATTTATTCTATGTTTTTTTAGTAAATTTATCTATTTTTCATATGCATCCTATTACTTTTTCAATTTAATGCCGGCAGTTTGATTTCTTTCCTTCGAAACATAATTCAAGTCAATTAGAGGGAATTTAAATGAACTATAATTACTATCCATAATTTTGAAACGATGATGAAGTTTCGGATAAATTGGTGTTATACAGTGACGATTCGTTCGTTGAGAGCTCGTTAGATGGGCTGTCTCGATGGTTGAATGTTCACTGGTTGGGGCAAAACCCAACTAAAAAGCACTGTCAATGTCAAAACAGATGTCAAAACGAGTTTGACGTCTGACTGCCGTCGCATCACAGCTCCTGTATACAGAACGTTTGCGCAAGTATGTGAGTGTTTCATGACGTCTTTCTTGTCACTTGCGTGTGTCTAGATCATTTTGATCAGTTGTCAGTTGCCCCAACGAACGAACACGATTCGATAATCGGGGCGCAGTCGTGACCCAACCAGCGAATCCAGACTGTATTAGAAAAATAGTCTAATCATTTTAATTTTCTTTCATGTTAAGATTTTTAAGTTAGGTCAAAAGTTTTTAATAGCTCATTATATTAGTCATTAATGATCAAAATTTTATTGCATTCGGTTGAATGAATCCGGAGATATAACAGCTCAAAGTTGGCTATCGGATAATTATACCTTTTTCTAGAATATTTCTAACTTCATATAGAAAAGCCCGATTGGACCACTACTGATGCATAACTAGTTGATGAACTCACAGTAAAAATTTGAGAATATTCGATGCCTTTTTCGAAAAGTTCGAAAAGCAGTTGAACATTTTTTGAAAAGTGAAAATTCTACCTGTCCCAGTTATTTTGAGTATTCCCTGTATCGTTCATCGGCTAGTTCGAGCAGCACAAAGTGTAGAATTAGCTTAGGTTAAAATACACAAAAAACAACAAAGCCTATCATTTCGTGGATCTAAACACCGAGAAGGTGATAATTAGACGCGATGCCCAATTCCTTGAGCTTCAGGAGAAGAAGGCTGTCTCTTATCCGAAGGTTGTTCTAGAATCCACGAACGATGAGGTCAATTGGATGCCGCCACGGAAATCGGCACTGGCGTGGTTCAGCATCAGGAGATTGGTGAACCAGAAGACGATCCCAGCGAGAATGCGGACAATGAACGTAGTGAATGTGAGGAGTTCTACTAAATGAACTCGTCTAAAACTTACGAAGAAGAATAAGACCTTTGGCGATCAAGGATGAACCTGTGATCAAGAAGACATTTAAGCGAGAGCTCCTGAGTCGGAAACACGGCAAGTTGCCGAAACGTTTCGAAAACTACGAGGTAGGTGTTGCCACTCGCGTGGTAAAGGAGTCAGTGAACTAGAACGAAGCGATGAAGTCTGAGGAGAGGATCCTGTAAAAGTGAGAAGGACGACAAGTAGCAGTCGCACATGATGAACGGAACCTGAGACCTGGCCCGCCGGCAAGAAGGTGGTAGGCAGTCACTGGGTGTACAAGGTGAAGTTGAAGGAAGTGACACGATTCAAGACCGTAGCGCAGGGCTGTACGCATAGATTCGGTATAGACTTTGATGAAGTCTTTATCTCTGTCACTCACATGCTACATTGAGGAAGCTTCTGGCACTAACTGGGAGTGACGGACTTTTTCTGCGGCACTTGGACGTTAAAACGGCCTATTTGTACGGTGACATCGATGAGCAGGTTTGCACGTGTCTGTTACCGGGATTCGCAGTGTGAGGCCAGGAGTAGAAAGTCTGCATATTGCATCGAAGAATTTACGATTGAACACAATCTGCTAGGTGCTGATACCAGAAGCTAGTTCGGTGGATCCATGTTTGATCACCGTCGTCAGAAATGGCATCAGGATCTATCTCATCGTTTGCGTCGACGATCTGCTCGTTGCTTGCGCAAGTGAAGCGGAGATCCGGAGTGTCTACGAAGCTTTGAGAAAGCATTTCGCGATCAGTTGGCTTGGCGAGGCGTAGAGGAGATTTTTTAGGTCTGGAGCTACAGCGAGAATCTGGCGGAGTCTACAGCCTGAGTGTTAAGAGCTGCGTTTGATAAACTTGTCGTGAAAGCTGAACTGGAGAATGCGAAGGTGACTAAGACACTCATGAACCAAGGATTTTTGAAGAATACTGGAGTATCATCGGTCCACTGATGTATGTGGCAGTGTATGCAAGACCCGACATAGCTGCAAGTACTTCGATCCTGGGGAGGAAGCTTGCCGCTTCGGCGGAGAATGAATGGACGGCCGCATAGACAGTGATCCGTTATGTGAAGCGCACCGTTGATTGGAAGCTGAAGCTAGGGGACGTCGAGACCAACGAGATAGCTGGTTGGGCAGGAGACCCACAAACACGCTTAAGTCTGATGTCTGGTGACTACAACGTTCTTTGTCGGAGGTATCGCATCGTGGATAAGTCGTCGTCAGGGTTGTGTAACCCTTTTCTTCTTTGGAGGCACAGGTTATCGCTTTGGGAGAAACTTGTCCAGAGGTCTTGTGGATGAGCGCATGTTAGACGAAAAGTAGACGGGAGCTACAATCGTCCATGAGAACAACCAAGGATGTCTTGCTTTCGCGCAATTGGAGAAGATGAACAGAAGGTCGAAGCATGTGGAGACTAACCGGTGCGGTGCTTCGTCAAGGACTTGTGATGGTAGACTTTGGGAGAGACGTCAATCATATCGAGAGCGTGGGTCCGCATCTTAAGTCATTCAAAGATAGTGTTCTACAAGCAATAGCCGAGGATAACTATGAGCTTACTGACCCTGTTTCACCAGCTGTTACTACTGCTTCTCGTAGTGGTGACTTATGATGAACAATCCGATCGTCGCGCAACATCACTTACACAGCGAGCAACTTCACCTGTTCAACTTGTGGCGAACGATGAGCATCGACCATATGCCGTGGTACTCGCAACGAAGAGAAGTAAAACTCCCTCAAAGATTGAATAATTGATTTTTTGCATTGTATAAAACCAAGGGGACCTCCGTGACCGATCACCTTTTTCTACACCATTTAAACCATTACAGATGACACCTGAAGAAAGAGAGAAGAGCGGAGGAACGCCATAGTCGCGATTGAGTGAGCGAAAAAGCGCGGAGCCAAACCACCAGCGCTATTTCCTCTCTAAGCTGGAAGTGAAATGCTTTTGTAGGCGGGACAACGTTGGCGGATTTAATAACTGGCGCAGTTACTGACGACGTTAGTCTCTTCAATGATATCTGATGTCGTATAAGAGGTCTGGACAGTTGCTAACTGAAACGCTGGTTTGAGCACTTTCAAACCCCTTTTTCTGGAAACCCAACTAACAATCGCAATCCACAAAGAAGGATGCATGCTGAACTGTCGCTTTATAATTGTAATGGCAGCTGAGCTAAAATTATGCTGTACATATCAATGTACAAACGTTTTTCAATTAGAAAAATAGCCAATGTTCAACATTTCATATCGGTATTAACAGTGATAATTTATAAGACTTATCAAGAGTTTAATAAATTTTCTGACTTGCAGTAATTCCTTTACAAAATAGTTAAATAAAACCTTTTTCTGTTTCTTGTTCAGTTTATGTACAAACTAGCACATTCATCATCTCTAGAATGGCGCAGATAGGAAGGCATGCGTCTGGCATTCGACGGGTCTCGAGTTCGAATCTTGATTTAGGTAAATTTATATGTAGTTGTTCATAGCCAAATGTGCCAATCTCTAGTGGAAATTTGAAAAAAAAAATTTTATTTATTTTTAATCATTTTTGCTGAAGCTGAATAACAGATTTACTAAATAAATGTTAAATGCTTTTAACAACAAAGAGTTCAGTTGGAACAAAACACTATGCTTTATAATTTTTCCAAATTTGTGTGAACAAAACCCGAACAAAGATTGTACCTGAAAATTATCCAAATGTTATTCAGCATCATCCTGAATAAATTCTTCATAAAAGTGCTTGTTAAATGAGTGATTGTTAGTTGGGAAGTGCCCAAAATAAGACCCCAAGCCATTATCCATTTCTCTTGCTTGCTTGCAAGGTTTCTTGGTGGCTTTGTTATCAACCATGTGTTTGCAAGCAGTTTTAGTTATGAATAAACTTCAGATATGCATATATGCATTCCATTAGAAGTAGCAGGACAAAGTTCATATCCCGCGCGCGACAGTATGATTTATGTGGTAGCCAAAATTCCCCACGTTCAATACAATAGTCCAATGGTACATTGTACGACCAACCCGACCAATTCGTCTGCATAGGAGCACCCGCAAAACATGTTGCTTGTTACAGGAGAAAATTGGCTTTGCAACGACTTTTACATCCATCGTGAATCGGTTTCGTGGGTGGCATATTGGATGAACGTTATCCACCACTTTTTACCCAAAAAAAATGTCCATCTCCCTCCCCCCATCTGAAACGCAAAACATTTTCGGAAAACCATTCTCCTAATGTTTTCCTAAACCACACAGTCGGGCTGTGGCTGTGGCTGTCGGTTTAGATTCGATCGTTGTTCGCTCTGCGACCACGACGGCCCGGCTGCTGGAGTGCAGTGTAAATTTATGCACATGTATTTTGCATACCGACCGGGCGCAACATTTTCAGCGTTCAGGATCTAAATGGCGCCGGCTCCCCAGCCAGCGGAGGCCTGAAGCTATACACACTGTGGAAAAACATGTCGCCGTGGAAGCACGGCTAGACTTACCTTCATCAGCCAGTAGAAATCGGTGTGCAGGTTGCTGGTGAACGTTTCGTCAATCTCTATCACCGGCACAAAGTCCTCGTTGGTGAGCAGCAGTTTGTCCTCGTGGTAGAGCACACACGCCAGATAGATGCCCCTGCAGGGTAGACAACAACAAAAAACACATGGTTATCAATTTCTAGTTAGACTTACGGCCTGTTTCGTTCAAAGATTGAAAAGTGTTTTGTTTTTTCAGCATTTTTGTTTCATTTGATGCGAGAAAACTTAAGAGAATATTTCAATCTCCGAGCAAGATTGACTCAAGCTCTGAGAAGAAACAGTTTAGCGTGTTTCATGGTTCAGTTTAGGGTTGGATAATGGCCGAATAATAGCTACCGTTTGAGGTTTTTTTGAAACTTTGACGCCGCCGAAAAGAGCTGCTTGATGGTGGTTTTCTTCTTGATGGCTCGTTTGGCCGGCGCCGTGGCGTCCAGGGCGATTTCGGAAGCGTCCTCTGGCCGTGCCAACCGAACGGCATTGAACAGGTCGTCCAGATTGCGCTGCTTGCCGGCGAACCGATTTTCACGGCTTTCCACATCGCGCCAGCCTGTGTCGGCGAAATGGAAAAATAATTATGGAAAACGCCTAAATGTAGATTCACTCCAACTGGTACTCACTAGATGGCACCACACAGTTCGGCGTGGACAGTTTGTACGGTCCCCAGCCTTTGATGTTGCCGGCGCAAGCCCGGAAGAAGTACCTCCGACCTTGGATCAGTTCGCTCAGATTGCACACCGCACCCATGCACCCGTGGAAGCTGGTCCACTCGCTGACCTCCCGCTCGCCGACCACGTTGCTAAAGTCCGATCGGGAAGACCATTGCACTGGAATAGACAAAAACAGATTCGTTACCATCATTAGCCTACCTCTAGGCTCAAACCGTTCCACCGCCACCTACCTTTGAATTTGGTTGATATGGCACCTTCGAGGGGTTCGTATAGCCGCAGGCTGACCGAGGTACACCCGGCCACGTCGATGTCTATTCGATTGGGCAGGTCGGGTGGTTTCGTTTGGTCCCAGCCCAGTATCATCCGGCGGAGGCCTTTGACCCGTCGTTCCCATAGGCCGACCTGTTTGTCGATTTCGCTTCCGGTACAACTGGTCACCGAGGGGCCACCGCTTCCTGTTAGGAACAGAATCGGCCAGGGAGAGGGCTTGTTCACAAATGTCATAACGCTGGAGGGGGTGGGTGGGTGTCCTTCATGGTGTTACAGCCCGAACAAATAAAATTTTTCCCCATATAAATAGTGTCACGAAGGGGTGGGTGGGTGTCAAGAAAAGCCAATTTTGGCGTTATGAAATTTGTGAATGAACCCAGAGGGTTTTAGTGATTTCGTTTGAGATATCTGTTAGCTACATTGCTAGGGGATTGGTGAAATATACAAAATGATACATTGTTTTGATATAAAAAGCACATTTGCTTATCAGACAGCGCACGGTGTTGTGAAATAAACAATTATACAGTCGGGGACGTATAGTAAAATAAGAACAAATATGTAATTAAAAAAAAAAAATAGATTGTTACCGCTTTGACATTCGCTAGACGAAAGTAAAGCACTTTGTTGCAGCTAAATAAAAAGGGACAAATAATTACCACAACTTTGTATATTCACCACCATGTAGTTTAAGGCTGGGATAATGAGAAATTATGCGGTTATTTTCAGTTGATGGTAAGTTTCTGTGTTATTTTGTTATAATTCGATACTATTTTAAAACTTATATAGATTGCACATATGGAAAACAAGTTAATCATTTTATGGCTTTATAGGTCATTTTCTAATCAGAGTGTAAGGCAGTAAGGGTCAACGTGAATAATGAAATGATAGATATGATAGTAGGTATTGCGGGAATTGCCAGTCTTCCCGAGCAGGAACGAATAACTGACACATAACTGCAGCATACCAATGCCAGGCATCATACCAAGACAAGGTATTGGTTGGTTACCCAGGTATTGAAAATAACTTGCTTTGGTAGTTTGTAGGTATTGATACAATACCTCAACGAGTTATTGGTTTGATGTTGAGGAGTGCTTGTGGTATTATTCAATTATGGAAAAAATCGCTATTTGTATAGAAAAATCGCCGATTATTATTTGGGTATTGCAATACCTGATATCATTATTCACTAGTTATGCACAAAATACACTCCAGTTATTATTTGAGGTATTTTACCTCTTATGCAGGGCCAATTAATAACTCATTCAGGTTGTAGGTATTGAGTTTTCCATACCTGAGTTTGTTATTCTTCAGCTATTTTCTCCTGCTCAGGTTGAGTACGGTAAGAGTTTCACGTATTCGATGTATTCGTTCAATACATGGCCTTCATGCCTAATTTTACCTTCTATAAATTTTCACACTTGTTCGCAACCTAGCGAATGCTATCATCATTTCATTATTGAGGATTTTCCCCCTTATCGAACGCGACGATTTGAATCCGTTGGGGGTGAAACCATCGCCAGAGTCATCGCCAGCCAATCAGCAGGCGGGAGTCTGACGTTTCTCCGATCTCACTAACACAAACAGCAGCAGAGCTGATGCTTGATCAATGAGAGTCTAATAGAGGTGGGGAAGAAGATACTTCGTGTGCGTGAGATCCATGTCTGGTGCAAAACATGTCACTACTACAAACAAAGCGAGCTCCCATAAGAACGCGTGTCAAATAGTGACGTCCCTATTTGTGTTTACATTTTTCTTTCCTTACTAATACATAGCCATCTCTTCTTCTTCCTCACCTGTAATACACTCTCATTGATGCTTGATTCGTTGCGATGATTCAGAAATGCTGACTGGAAGTCAGGGATGCCAGGTGAAATTTTCAAATGTCTTCGCAAGGCACGCTAAAATGTCTTTACGCTCCATATTGTGGCTTTTGTATAAAACTAATGTTAAAAATCAAAATTTATGCTATGTTCTCACTGCGCTCTATATCAAGTAATATAGCGTGATGACCTTGGTGATGACATCCCATATTGAGAAAGGCGTTCACACTATGCCGACATGATAAAGCTTACCGTTTATGTTTATGAACTAAAAAAACAATAACGTTGTGCGTAAGCTTACATTTTCAGATTCCCCAAGAAAATGGAAATTCCTTAAAAAGCTTCCGAAGAATTACCGTAGCCTTTATGGTAGAATTCCTCCAGGATTACCCAGGGAATTTTGACCCGAGAATTCCCTCAAAAACTTCCATGAAATACTTTGAGTTTCCCAAGAATTCCTCCAGCAATAATGCATGGTTCTCTCAGGATTTTCTTTGAATATGTCCTGTTTTTCTTTGCCGAAATTCCTCAAGAAGTTCCTCGGATTGATTTCCAAGTGTTCCACAAAAAAATCCGGGAATTCCTTCAGAAGATCCTCTGGCATTTATCCAAGTGTTCCATGGGATTTCCTACAGAGAGTTTTTGGAAATTTCTACAGGAGTTCCTCCTAGAGATCATCGGAAATACCCACAGGAGATCCACGGGAATTCTTCTAGCAGTTCCTTGGGAGTTCCTGCAGGACTTCCTCGTGAATTCCTCCAGGAGCTCCTCGGGAATTCCTCCTGGAGTTCCTCGTGATTTCCTCCTGGAGGTCCTTGGGAATTCCACTGAGAAATCCTCGGGAATTTCTATAGAAGATCCTCGGGAATTCCTCCATCAGTTCTTTAGAAATTCCTGCAGGAGTTTCCAGAGAATTTCTTCAGAAATCCCCGACAGTGTATTTTGGAGCTCCCAGGAAATTCCTTTAGTAGTTTAATGAAAATTTCTCCACAAGTCCCAAAGAATTTTTCCAGGAATTTTCCGTGAAACTCCATTCCATGAAATTTATTTCAGAAGTTCACCAAGAAATGCAAAAGTGCATGGTTCTTTCCAGGTTTTCCCTGGTATTTTTCATGTTTTTCCCGAAAGTTCTTAAAGAGGTTCTTCGTATTTATTTCCACAAGTGCCACAAAGAAATCCGAAAATTATTCCCCCGGGAACTTTTCGGAAATTCTTCCAAGGTATTCTCGGAAATACCTCGGGAAGTTCATCTGGAATTCCTCCAGGAGTTATTCGAGAATTCCTCCAGGAGTTCCTCGGGTATTCCTCCAGGAGGTCCTCGGGAATTTCTCCAGAAGATCCTCAGGTAATCCTCCAGAAGATCCTTGAGAAATCCTCCTGAAGATCGCCGGCAGTTCCTCCAGGAGTTCCTCAGAAATTCCTCAGGAACTCAATCAGGAGTTCTTCGGAAGTTCCTTCATAATTTTCCCAAAAAAAAATCCTCCACGAGTTCCTCAGGAATTTCTTCGGGAGTTCCTGGAGTTATCCATAAGAACATCCAGTTGAATTTCTTAAAAAGTCCTGGAAGATTTCTTGAGAATCTTGTGGAAGTATTCCTGAGAAAATTCTAGAGGGATTCTCGAGGATCTCCTTGAGAAATTCCCAAGCAGATCCTAGAGAAACTGCCAAGGATCTCCTTAAGGAATTCCCGAGGAACTTCTGGAGGTATACCCGCGAATCTCCTGGAGAGATTTCCGTGGAGAAATTCTCGAGGAACTCCTGGAAGAATACCCGAAGAGCTCTTGGATGAATTCCAGGAGAAGTTCTGGAGAAATTTATGAAGAACTTCTAGAGGAGTTCTCAAGGAAATCCTGTTGGAATTCTCGAGGAGCTTCCTGAGCAGGAGAAAATAGCTGAAGAATAACAAACTCCTGGAGAGATTTCCGTGGAGAAATTCTCGAGGAACTCCTGGAAGAATACCCGAAGAGCTCTTGGATGAATTCCAGGAGAAGTTCTGGAGAAATTTATGAAGAACTTCTAGAGGAGTTCTCAAGGAAATCCTGTTGGAATTCTCGAGGAGCTTCCTGAGCAGGAGAAAATAGCTGAAGAATAACAAACTCAGGTATGGAAAACCGATTACCTACAACCTGAATGAGGTATAAAGAAGCCCTGCATAAGAGGTAAAATACCTAATATAATAACTGGTGTATATTCTGTGCATAACACGTGAAAAATGACATCAGGTATGGCAATACCTAAATAATAATCGACGATTTTCCCATACAAATGATGATTTTTTCATAAATGAATAATACCTCAAGCAGTCCTCAACACCAAACCAATAACTCGTTGAGGTATTTTATCAATACCTACAAAATACCAAAGTAAGTTATTTTCTATACCAGAATAACCGACCAATACCTTGTCTTGATATGATACCTGACTTTGGTATGCTGCAGTTATGTGTCAGTTATTCGTTCCTGCTCGGGTTCTGAAGGAATTTTGAAGAATACTTGGAGGAATTCCCGAGGAACTCCTGAAGATATTCTTGGCAAACTCCTGGAGGAATTGGCGAGGAGCTCCTAGAGGTATATGCGAGAATCCCTTGAAGAAATTTCCGAGGAACTCCTGGAAGAATATCCGAAAAACTCGTGTAGAAATTACCGAAGAACTTCTGGAAGAATACCCAAGGAACTTCTGGAGGAATTCCCGAAGAACTTCTGGAGCATCTCCAAGAACTCGAGGAACTCCAGCAGGAGTGTCTGAGGAACTCCAGGAGGAATTGTCGTGGAACCCGTAGATGAATTTTCAAGGTACTTCTGTAGGAATTCCCAAGAATTTTCTAGAGAAATTCCCAAGTAACTCTCGAAGGAATTCCCGACGATCTTCTGAAGATATTCTCGGCAAGGAATTCCCAGGGTGCTTCTGGAGAAATTCCGAGCAATACATGGAGGAGTTTCCTAGCAACACCTGGAAGAATTCCCGAGGGACTCCTAGGGGTATACTAAAAAAATCTCGGATTTTCGAGGAACTCCTGGAAGAATCTCCGCGGAACGCGTGGAGAAATTCCCGAAGAATTTCTGAGAAACACCCGGATGAATTCCAGAAGAAGTTCTGGGAGAAATTCACGAGGAACTCCTAGAGGAATTCCCAAAGAACTCCTGTTGGAATTGTCCAGGAGCTTCTGGAGGAATTCTCGAGGAACTTATGGAGGAATTTGCAGGGAACTCCTCGAGGTATACGCGAGAATCTATCGAAGAGATTTCTGGGGAACTCCTGGAAGAATCTACGAGGAACTTGCGGAGAAATTCCCAAGGAACTCGTGGAGAAATTCCCGAGGATCGGTCATTTCTGCTGCAGCGAAAGAGATTCGTACCTGCGGGGTTGGAGACGTTGTGTTTCGATGTGTCGATAGCAACGATGAAAAAGTCAAGATCACGTTAACAGAAGCAATCTACGCAGAAAGGAAATTTAATATCTGTGACGAAGCTTGCAAAGAAAGGTGTTCGACGACAACATATGCAGTACATATGTTTTTCAATGGCACCGTAGACTCGGCCACTGAGATCCAGATGTCCTAGATGAGACTGAATGAATGCACTTGGCGTCCGGGTTGCAAGTGAAGAATTGCGGAATACAGATGACGTGTGAATGCTGCATTCAGGGAAAGAAGACTTCAAAGGAGATCCTGTACATCGTTCATAGTGATGTTAGCGTCCCGCTGACGATAACTCCAGGAATCGGAAGTTGAAGACAACATTTGTGAGCCGAAAATCATCCGATCGGACAGAGGTCGTCCCAAGAGGTTCCAAGATCAAAGCTAGCTGAATAACAGATTTTAAAGCTAAGGTTTGCTTAAGAGTAGTTTGTTCCACTCTTGTACAGCAAACATGTTTGTTGGGGTGCTTCAAGTGCTTCGAGCCAGGCCATAAGTCGTGGGTATGTAAAGGCTCCGAAAGGAGCAAACTTTACAGGAAGTGCCAAACTTAGGAAGGAATTTGCACAAAGGAGCAAGCTCTACAGGAAAGCCATATCACCAGATCGCGCAATTCGGCATCAAAATTTGCACGGCGAACAAGGGCCACACGACAGGCTGGTCAAATGTCCAGGGGCGCGTGGAGGACGAAACAACAGCGTTACACAGCTGAACCTGAAGCACTGTGAGGCCGTACAACAGTTGCGGTGGCAGTCAGTCTGGGGGCAAGTACAGGCATCACCTTACTATCGGACCCATACCGCATCCCTCCCGTTAACGGGTGGATGGATAAGGCCAAGTTAGTGGCGATCTGTACAACCGGTCGTTTCCGGTTCAGGAAATTATTTCCACGTCGCACGAGGGCTTCGTCGTCTTCTCGTCCACTGAGCAATTCCTGAAGGGACTGCTGGAACAACTTCTGAAAGAATCCATGGAACACCTTTTGAAGAAATCCCTGTCGAAATTTCTGAAGTAATTCTAGTAATATTAAAGAAATATCCAAAGATATTTCCGAAAGCATCGCTAAGGTAATTTCATGAGGAATTAAAAAAAAATAAATAAAAATCTGAATTGATTCTTGAAAGAATTTCTTAAAAAAGGAATATTTTAAGAATCCATAGATGAATTTTCTGAAGAAATTCTGGAAGGAATACCTGGAAACTCCTAGTGGGATGCATAACAAAACCTCTTGAGATATAAAAAAAAGCCTGGAGAAATCCCCAAATAAAAATCCTAAACATTGTTTTAATGAACTCATGGAGAAATCCATAGAGAAATTCTTAGAGTTATGCATCGAGGGAAACCTGGAGGATTTTTTGAGAAAATACATTTCTGAATGAAATCTTTGATGAGATCTCTGTGTCAATTTCTGCAGGAATCTCTGCAAGAATATCTTCCAGCCTTTCCATAGCAATCCTCTGTAGAAGTCTGCAAAATCTGTAGAAAAAATTCTGAAGTAATCCTTGGAGGATTTCCTAAGACTTCCCGAGCAGAAAAGAATATCAACAAATTAACATATCGAGGTATTTATCTTAAATAACATTATTATACCTCGATATGCCCTTCATTAGGTGGACATAAGAGGCAATATAACAAAAAATAATACCATAATTTTGTATAAATAACACCTGAACAATAACAAGTCTTGTTATTTCAATAATGAATGCATACCATAAATTTCAAGTGCTCTATTTATTATCCAGAAGGTATGAAATAACAAAGTAATATGTCTTGCTATTAAATTGATCATTTTTCGGTAGCTTAATGATGTAATAACAAATCCTGTTATTCAACTATTTTCCCAGCTAACTCAACAACACTACATCAATACCTAACTTTGCTCAAATACCTCCATTTGTCATTTGGTGTTCGCAAAACATATTCCATAGAATAATATAGCAATACCAACCTGAGGTATTAAATAGAGCACGGTATTTGTAAGGTATGCCCTTCTGCTAGGGTTTTTTAAGACATCCTTGGAGCAATTTCCGGAAGAGAAATGACTTGAAGGAAAATCTAAAGGAAAGTGAAGAAATTTTGGGAATTTCCTTAACAATCTCTTAAGAATTCTTAAAGCAATCCTTGGAGATCCATGGAGGTGTTCTTTAGAAAGCATTTGAGAAAAAATTGAAGGAGTTTTGACCTTCTAATACTCAATATATCCGTGAATTAAATTCTAAAAAAAAAGTTTATGGAGTATTTTTGAGAAAGTTCATGGAAGGTTTTCTAGATGAATGCTTTGAAAAAAATCTGGAGGAATTTTTATTAATCTGAAGAAATTCGTAGATGAATTTCTGGAACAACCTATGCAAGATTTTTCGAATCCATGCAATATTTCTGAAAGCTGTCCGTGCAAGTTTTTCTTAAGGAGTTCTTGGAGAAATTTCTGGCGGACATTCTAAAGTCCGAGGAGTCCCTGGAAGATATCGTGAAACAATTGTAACTGAATTTCTTTACGAAATGCTAAAAGATTTTTTCAGGAACTCTTTAAATGAATCCTAGGATGGATTTCAGCAATGGTTCATGAAAAAATTATGGGTGGAAGTTTTTTCAAAGTAATTCTTGGAGAGATTTGTTGAATTCATTATTAAAATCACGAGAGATTTTCTAAAAAAAACCCTTAGAAAAATATGTGAAGAAGCGCCCTGAGTAGTTCCCGAGCAAAAGAAAATATCAACAGCATAATAAAATATGTTATTTTGGCTTAATAACTGTATAATGGAATCTGTAATTTTTATGTTATTAGCATAACATATTATGTTATGAACTTGTCTGTCATAAGCGGCAAAATAACAAATATCATAACAAAAAAATGTTCCTGGAAAACTTATTCAATAACAAGTTTTGTTAGACCAATCACAAATTAATAACAGGAAATTTGTGAACTTGTTACTGTTGTGTTATTATTCATCACATATTTAAACATTCTCTATTGTAGAATAATAACTAAACTTGTCTTATAATAAAATATGTTATTGAAATGTTATTTTGTGGATATTTCCCTATAACTTTAACATAACAATATAAGATTGCCCAACAAAACATGTTATTAAAAAGATATATTTTGATAAGTTAACAATAACAAATTATGATATAAAAACAAGCTATGTGATTCTGTTGTTATCAATTTGCTATTCTCATCTGCTCGGCTTTCTATAGGAATCCCTGCAGATCTCACATTTTTTTAAGGAGTTCCTGGAGGAATTTCTAGAGAAATCCCAGAAAGTTTTTCTGACAGAAATTCAGATTCTAAAAATATCCCTGGAGCAATTTCTAAAGCAAAGTTTTGGAATAAATACGTTTAAGAAAATAATTAAAGAAAATTCCGAATGATTTTTCGGAAAAAAATCTAAAAAAGGTAAATCTCTAAAGGATTTTCTGGAGAAATCCCTAGAGAAATTTCTACAAAAAATCATACACAACTGTTTCTGAAACTTCTGAAGAAATCCCTAGGGGAATTTCTGAAGGAATCTCTGAACGCATTGTTGTAAGAATCGCTAGAGGAATTTCTACTGAAATTCATGTATAAGTTAAGGGAAAAAGTGGAGGAATTTCAGAAGTAAATGATGAAGAATGCTTTGAAAGAATTCTTTGTGAAATTTTTAGAACAGAAGGAATTCCTAAACAAATCTCTGTAGAAAATTTCTGAATGAAGCCATGGAAGGTTTTTAAAAGAATCCGTGAAGGATTTTTTGTCCGAATCCTCGGACAAGTTTCCGAAAGCAAAAATAGAAAGACGGATTCTTCAAACGAATGCCTAGGGAAATTTATGAATAAATAACTTGAGGAATTTCTGAAATAATCCCTGGGCGTATTTCTCAAACAATCTCTGAAATGATTTGTGAATAGTTACGGAGGAATTGATGAAGCATTTCTTGCCAAATTTCGTTAAATAATTCTTTGTGACTCTTCTGGAGGAGCACATGGAAGATATTTTGAAATATTCTGTAACATATTTTTTTTATCTGTTTTAACGAGATTTTTAGGCCTGGGCTAGTTCATCTCGGGACCCACGCTTTACTTCCCCTTCCGAAGGAAGAACCCACATGTTGTGAGTTTGTCGAGAGTGGGATTCGATCCCAGGTCCTCGGCGTGATAGTTATTTTACTATTACTTTAGAGCTTTTAGTAGAACTTGTTACTTCAGGCTCTAGTTTAATTTAAAAACATTTCACTTAATACTTCACTTTTGCAAAAGAAAATAAAAAATGAATAACTCTTTTAAGAAAAACTAGAAAGGACGAGCAAATTCCTTTTAATTCTACTACTGTGCTTATCTTCGGACAGATAGGCCTATTTCGTCTGTGACTTACAGACTTCTTCAGTGTCAAGTGCTCGACACTGACTTGACACTGAAGAAGTCTGTAAGTCACAGACGAAATAGGCCTATCTGTCCGAAGATAAGCACAGTAGTAGAATTAAAAGGAATTTGCTCGTCCTTTCTAGTTTTTCTTAAAAGAGTTATTCATTTTTTATTTTCTTTTGCAAAAGTGAAGTATTAAGTGAAATGTTTTTAAATTAAACTAGAGCCTGAAGTGATAGTTATGTGCTTTAACCATACACCAGATCCGCTCCACTGTAACATAATGAATTAATGTAGGATTATTTAATCGGAGACCGTCGTTATAAAGTTGAAAATTCTAGGTTTACTTAATTTTATTTAACACATCAGAATTGTAACAAAAGGTGACCGAGCAGATAACGGCACAAACCTGCACTACTTATACAGAAAGATCGTTCGGCAAATGCAGCACATCCAGTAACCACACTCTGCTTGTCATGGATCCCTTATTTTCCGAAGGAACTCATTGAGGAATTTCAGATGGAATCCCTGAAGGAATTTATGAAGCAATTCGTAAAGATATTTCAGGGTAAATAAATCTTCGGAGACATTTTCAAAGGAATCCCTGAATGAATCGCTGATTTTTTTTTTATTTTTTGGGACATTTATGCAAATAACGTTATTGTGTATGTCCATTGTTCAAAATATTGGCTTTTGAATGAAACATACATAGTTTTGGCGACAAAAGATTTCGATAGAAGTGGTTTCTTCGTTATTTAGCGAGAATTACTAACATATACCAAAAACTCCGAGCCTTTTATCGAAAACTCAATTTTCATGCAGTTTTTATATGTTTTGGTATAAAATTTAAATAAAAATAAAATAAAAAAAAATTGCTTCGATTTTATGTAAAATTCGATTTTATAGACATTTCAAAAATAGAAATGTCCACTAAATCGAGGTATACCTGTATAAAACGAGAGGCAGAAAAATGCCTAGTGAACTCCTGGGTGGTGGATGAGTGCATTTTATTTACCATTTAGATGTAAATTCATCGTTCAGAACAAAAGCTTTAAGCCAATTTGTGTGCTAGCAAGCATTGAACAATGTGTTTTCCTTTGCCACCACAATACCATTTGAGTCGTATTTTCATTATACAGTTATTGCAAACTACAACAGGGAAGGAGAAATCATGAGAAGCAAAAATTACATCCGCTAGGAAGTACCCTCGGGCAAACTGCTTCTCTTCCAACGCAGTAGTTTTGTAGGGTTAACTGTTCTCATTCAGAACCATATGCCATTTCTTGGGTGTTTTCTAGTCAAACTATAGATAAAAGAGAAATCGGAAGCAAACTTCGCTGTTTGAACAGCTGTATTAATGTCTGAAAATGATATACTTAGGCTCAAAATTGGAGCCTTAACCCTATCAGCGAAGAGTAAACGAGTTTCTTGTATTCCACATCATCCGGAAGAGAACTTCTTCCTTCTTCCTGCATTCGATATGCACATGGACCTTCTATGGTGAGAAGATCAACATGTAGCTCTAATGCAAGACAACATTGAAAGTGACCGGATTCGATTCTCGGTAATTTCCAGGATAAGACAAATTTGTCAGTTAACAACTGTAGAAATGCTCAGAGAACATAAGAGCTGAAGGCAGGTTTCGTCTCAATCCAGACGTCGATTCTTAAAGAAGAAGGAGATATAGTTAGGAGCTATTTTGAGATAGACCAAACGACAGACGTACCACCTTCATACTTTATGCAATTTTGGAATTTTCAACTCACTGAAATAAAACCATTCACTAAATACTCATTACATAATGTTCACCATTCCGTGAACAGTTGTTAATCGTCAATCCCAATCGAGGTAAACACTTATTGAATCCTGTAATCCTTGATTCCTCCTTACCCTATATAGAATAATAAATTTCGAATAAAACTCTTAATCATCATTCAGTTACATGTTGCGGTATGGTAAAAGCAAAACGTGAAACAACCCAACCTTGCATTATCTCTTTTCCCTCTCCAAAGTGAATCGAGGCAAAATAGACAAAACGCCTGACTGGAGCCTGAAAGGAGGAGGTGGCTCTCTAATGGGATTGTAATTCGATACCCGCGCCAAAGTGCACTGATTGCAAAAGTGAGCCTGATTTGAGAGAAGGGGGAGAGACGACGGGTTTGAGACGGCGAGATGGGAAATGCATTTAACAGATATAGAAAGAAAAATAGATACTATCAAATAAACAAGTGCGCACTTTAGTGCGACAACAACAACGGCAGTTAATGGAGGTGATGGCGGTGGATAGATAGGTGCCGCTAGGAATGCAACAAAGAATCCTTTCGATGGAGAAATTGCGCGGGTGCTTCCGCACCATAACGACCGATAGATGGAGCTCTAAATGGAGTGCCCTTTTTGTGCGAAGTGCGTCATCTGCTTCCTGGAGTGCTTGACGGTAAGTAATGTTTAGTGATGACATTACTTTACATTTACTTTTACCTCAGGCAGACAAGTGGATCGCAGGTTAATAAAGTGCTTGCAATCTGGGAGTGAATTTTACAGGAGGTGTTGAGATTCTTTAATAGTTAAATATTTCAGCGTGATTGTCTTTATTCTTTAGATTCTCTCGATTTTTTTCAAATCTTCCTGATACTCTTGGTTGTCAAAATGCTGTCGATTTATTCGTGATCATCTTGATTCTCTCAATTCTCTTGGTGCTCAGGATTGTTAAGTTTCCTTAATTCTTTTGATTTTGTAAATTCTCTGGATTTGCTTGATTCTTCGGGTACTTTTTACTTTCTTACTTACATACTTACTTGGTCTTATCGATTTTCTTGATATTATGTAGTTACTAGAATTTCTTGATTCTCTCGACTTTCTTGGTCCTCTTGATGCTCTTTGCCTTTGCCCTCTCAATCATCTCAATTTGATTGAATCACTGGATTATTCTATTGCCTTTGATTTTTTTGGATGAATCTCTTGACTGTTTTAATTTTAATTTTTTGACACTCTCAACTCTCATAATATTCCTACAACTCTCTTGACTATCTCGATGTTCTACATTCTCTTAATTTTCTCTACTATCTTCGGTTCCCTGGATTCTCTTGATTATCTACATGCTCTTGATTTTATGGGCTCTCTAGATTCACTTGATTCTCTGAATTCTCTTAACTTTGCTGATTCTCATGGTTTTCTCTGTATTTTATTGATTTCTTCATTTTCTGAATTTTCTTGACTTTTTGGATACGCATGATTTTCTGGGTTTGCATGATTATCAGAATGCTTTCACCTTTCTCTTGATTCTCTTGGTCGTCCCGATTCATTTGATTTTCTGTATTTTCTAGAAATCTTGATTCTTTTAACTCTCTTAGTTCTCTCATGTCCTCTCGATTATTTTGATTTTTTTGAATCTCTTCATTTTCTGGATTCTCCTTATGTCTTGATTTTAAGTCTTTTGAATGAACCTCATGACCCAAGTAACAAAATTAATTTTATAATGCTTTTGAAGTATTCTTCAACTTCTGTTCTTTAAAACCATGCATAAACCAAATTGCTCTGCAACACGACATCAACTCAACCATAAACCCGCCATAAGACCAAAGAGGCCCATCCTAAGATGCTCTTGAAGAGTTGTTTTTAAATTTCTCTTAAAACTTGTTGTACTTCCCAAGTTGTCCTCAAGGCGAATTGCTCTCTCCTTGTAGCATTCTTCAAGTGCACGATAAAACGATAATAAATTTGTCAGTGTTGTTGCTGATGCAGCTTTTATGTCGACAGAAAAGTTTGGTGAATTAAATTGAAATTAAAAACACAATGAAAATGACACATTATTGTAATCGGGATTAATTTATTACACAAATTGGAAATATTTCCGTGGTGTAACAAGGATGCCAAATGCCAAGCGAAATTCATCGTATATATGTTGCAAGATACTTCCAAAAATTGCAACGCGCTTCCATTTTAACGCACTAATAAAATATTTAAAAATATTATTCCTGGTCATGCGAACATTGCTCATGAGTTTTCTCAACATGGCTTCCATTGAAATCTAGGCCGGTGGTCGGTTCTTCATCGATGGTTTTAATCAACATCACCATAAGATCGTCTTAAATTTCTTTCAACTCATGCCAGAGCTAAAAGCATATCTCAAGAATACTAGGATTTATAACGTTCTCAATGGCCTCCATCCAGAACGCCTTAAATTTATTTCATCTTATGCAAGGGTAAGAAGTATTACTCAAGAGTACTCAGGTTTATAAAGAACGCAAAAGAGAACCATGAGCATCAAGAGAATGAAATCAAAGAATGAATCGTAGAACTCAGTGAATCGAAAAAATCAACAGATTGTAGAAAATCAAAAGACCAAGAATAGCCAAGACTCTAATGAATGAAAAAAATATAAACTATGAAAATCGACAGATCAAATACATAAAGATAATCATGATAATCAAGAGAACCTTGAAATAACATTAATCACGAGAGCCAAGCGAACCATGAACATAAGGAGAAGCCAGTGAATCAAGAAGAGAAAGAGAGAATCAAGGAAACCAAGAGAATCATGAACGTATAGAGTGCGAAGAGGATTTAGAGAAAATAAAATATCACGAAATACAAGAGAAGTTAGTCAGGAGAATCAAGAGCATAAAACTAAAGATATTCGAGGGAACCGAAAGCAGGGATAGGGAATGTCATGAAAATGCTACAAACGGGCGTAAATTCGCACCAAAAGTGGTTGAAACTGGAAAACGTCATGAGATTTTTTCATGAAATTCCTTGACATTTGTCATCCCTGACTGAAAGAATCATGAGTATATTGGAACTTTTGTAGGTACTCTCTTGATTCTCTTGAATAATTTTTACTTGTTGACCATCTTGACTCTCTCGAATCTCTGTGTTTTCTTTTGATTCTTGATTCTCTTGATTCTATTGTCTCTTATAATCCTCTTGATTGACTCAATTATATCGATTCTCTTGATTTGCTTGATACCCTCCATTGCTCTGATTCTTTTTATACTCTTGTTTCTCGCGATTCCTCTAAATATCTGAATTTGTTTAATTCTCCGAAATTTTATTAGTCTACAGAGAAGCCTTTGATTTTATTTGACTCTTTTCACGATAACAGAACTTACTAATTTTTGGGTCTGAGTGGACTCTTCTATTCTAGTGATTCTTCTAATTGGCTCTAATTCTCTTCGTTCATCTTATTCCTCTTCCTTTCCCTTTTTGCATTTTCTTTAGTCTTAATTTTTTGATTCTCATGATTCTACCTATTGGTTCTTTTTACTCTTTATTGTTTTACCTCTTTCAATTTGTTATGTTTCATCGAATCTTTTGATCATTTCCATATTCTTCGTGATTTTCTGATTCCATTTGCTCTCTTGATTATCTTGGTACTTCTGGTTTTCCAGATTTGTTAAACTTACTGGATTAATTTAACTTTTTGGTAGCTTACCATCATTTGATTACCGTGATTGTCTCCATTTTATTCGTTCATTTGATTTGACTATTTAATGGATTTTTTAATTCGTTTGATTTTGTTGTTCTCCTGATCCTTCATGTCATCTTGATTCTCTCAATTCTGTTATATTCTCTTGACTGTCTTATTCCGTTGAGTATTTTTATTTCCTTGAATATAACTCTCCTGGTTCTCTAAATTCTCTTGATTCTCAAGATTCTCTTGGTCTTCTAGATTCGCTTGATTATCTAGATCTTCTTGACTATCTCAAATCTGTTGATTCTCTGTGTTCTCTTGATTCTCTTTATCTTCTATTCTTCAGATCGATACATTGACCATTTGTTTGATCTTTTTGGGTGTTTTAAAGTGATGGTACTGGCAATGTTTGTAATTTCATCAAATTGTTCAGTAATTCCCTCTCCAAACAAATCCAACAACAGATCCTCATGGTCCCCCAATCTCTCCCACATAAATCGGCATAAATTTGACTTGATTGGCCTCGTGCACTGGAAACTCACCATGTTCTACCGTGCTGCTTGAACTTTCACATTTTTCTCACACGCGTTCGACAATCATCAATTCAAATTTGCTCCCGTTTTCGGTCGGTACTTCCAAAAGTCCAACCTTCGGGCGTCCCGGGTACACAGATCAAATTCAAATCAGCTCCTCGGCCTCGGTGTACCATCCAGCAGCACCCCAACCGGTAACCGAGAGTAGAAATCTAGCCGGCCGCTTTGGGTGCAATTAAAAAGCTTTTACCCTTTGCCCTTCAACAGAGTAGCGGTGACGGCACGGACCCCCTTCGAAAAGGAAAAAGGGGTTGGAACTTGCCTTTTTCACTTCCACTTCCGAAAAGTTTATCGGTTAAAAAGTTTTCACCCTCCCGGTGTAGATTGACACTTTTCCGCATTGCCGAGGCTCTCTCTGGTTTGGTCCTCTTTTGATTCTGGCTGTCAGTCGGACAATGAGTAGAGTGGTCCCAAATTTGAATGAAAATTATCTAGCTTATTTAACCGGATTTATGATGAAACACAGGCTTCGCGTTGATTGGAACGTAAGGTTGATAAAAGACGAACAAAATTCAGAAGTCAGTTCAGTCAGTTGAACAACTTCGACGAAAGCACCGTTCTTATAAACAAACAAAATTTTGAGATACATATTGAAAGAAACAAAAAACTCCGGAATAATCGTTACGCATTTGTATGGTTCTGAATTATGATGACAGATTTCATACGACAACTTCTACTTCGAACATCCAAATAGATTTCCATATATCCATACTTATGGAAAAACTGGATGTATTTCCTCAATTTTTGGTTTCCTAATTTTTTTTATCAAATAGTAATATGGTTTTTAATAATCGGTTATCATACACAGTTGGAGGAAGGATCAAGTTTCGCCTAATATCCGGTACTTTTTATACATTTTGTCGATTTTTTGCATACAACATTTGACATCCTGGCACCAGCGCTTCTCTTCCACCGAAATAGCTCAAATTTTTAGAGGTTCATATTGGCGATGAAAGGTTTCATTTCCTGGAGAAATATTTCAATTTAAAATTTAAACTGTTTTTGGGCCACTCTAGTGCAGCACACATTTGGACGGAGCTGACCTGAACTTCAAAGAGCAGAAACATCGGCCCATTTAGTGGGAGTAAGTTTAAAGGAAGCAAATGGGCAGTTTTTCGACTACTGGAAGTAATTAAAATTCACTTTGAGAGTTGACGAAGTGGCTCCAGTTGTGTGACGCGTAGGTGTTTTGTGTAGGATTTGGCTGTTTTCCTACTAAACCGGATCCACAAATGTGGCGCTGCCTTCTGTGTGAAAAATCTGGGAAAATGAATCGTGAAAATTACGAATAGCCACTAAAGGCAAATTTCTCTAAGTGGAACACATTATTCGAAAAAACATTTGGTAGCGGATGTGCACAAAGATGACCACTTTAGTGCCTACCAGGTATTTATCCTGGAAAAGCTTTTTATTTCGAGAAATTCGAGTTTAAATTCTTTTCGCCACGTGGCTTGGTGGTCTAGTGGCTACCGCTTCTGATTTATATGCAGAAGGTCCTGGGTTCAATCCCTGGCCCGTCCCTTTCCACCTACTTTGTATCTTTCTATAAACTTTCTCTCTGCTCTCTACATATAACTCATGTATATAAACATGTTCATAGCCGTCGCTAGAACAGAAACGGGTTGAAAAAGCCGTTTCCCTTCCTTCCAAACTTTCACAGCACAGTGTCACAATCCTATTAGAAAACGCCTACAAGTTATGCAATCAAGCGAACTGTGCCGCACATCTTCAAAATAATAAAAACACACAATTCTATCACCTTCCCCTGGTATCCACAAACCAATGTGTGAACCTTCTGCCAACCCATTCCCACCAACACTCCAACATCCGCATGAGTTTGTGCTGGCGCAGAGGTATATTCGGCCAGATGTGGATACAAACGATTGCAATCATCACTTCCTTACCCCTTCCCCACATTGACCTGCAACCTGACGTGGCAGGCGCCATTGTCGCCTAAAAATAGAAGATCACCAACGCTCACACACTGAAGATGCCTGCTAGTCCCCGGCAGTTATCTCATTGGTCCTTGTGTGAGTGTAGCTGGTCTGGCGATACTGGAGTAGCATCCACGGGCGGTCAATCAAGCTCAAGCTTTAAATTCTTTTCACCATACAAAATAAAATGTTTTTATTCCTTCTGATAAACTGTGAACGCAACCCAAGCGGGTAGTCTATTGTGAAAATTTAAAATGTTATGAAAATCACGAGAATCAAGTGAATCTGACGATTTTTTTTTATCAAGTCAAGCTAGAGAAAATCAAGGACAAACAAGGAAACCAAGAAAATAAATAAAATTTAAAATTTAAAATCAAGAGAGTGTAGACAAAAATCAAGAACTGGCCACTTTCCCGGGAGCATCAGGTTCGCGGAGTATCTCCGATAGTGGTTAATATGTCCCGAAAGTCTCGAAATGCATTCTAGAGTTCTTGTTTCGCAAAATCATGAAGAATGATATGTCGCAATACAGGGTTCGGAGAAATCAACATGAACTGGCCACTTCCCCGGGGGCTCCAGGTTTCCGTAGTCCCTCTGATAGTGGCCAATATGTCCAGAAAGTCTCAAAATATCTTCAAGAGTTCTTGTTTTGCAATATTATGAAAAATGATATGTCGCAAGACAGGGTTCAGAAAAAAAAATCACGAACTGGCCACTTCCCCGGGGGCACCAAGTTCCCGGAGTATCTCCGATAGTGGCCATTACGCCCAGAAAGTCTCGAAATGCATTCTAGAGTTCTTGTTTTGCAAAACCATGAAGAATGATATGTCGTAAGACAGGGTTCAGAAAAAATCACAAATTGGCCACTTTCCCGGGGACACCAGGCTCCCGGAGTATTTTATAGTAACCATTATGTCCAGAAAGTCTCGAAATGCATTCTAGAGTTCTTGTTTTGCAAAATCATGAAGAATGATATGTCGCAAGACAGGATTCTGGAAAAAATCACGAACTGGCCACTTCCCCGGGGGCACCAAGTTCCCGGAGTATCTCCGATAGTGGCCATTACGCCCAGAAAGTCTCGAAATGCATTCTAGAATTCTTGTTTTGCAAAACCATGAAGAATGATATGTCGCAAGACAGGGTTCAGAAAAAATCACGAATTGGCCACTTTCCCGGGGACACCAGGTTCCCGGAGTATCTCCGATAGTGGCCAATATGTCCAGAAAATCTCGAAATGCATTCTAGAGTTCTTGTTTTGCAAAATCATGAAGAATGATATGTCGCAAGATAGGGTTCAAAAAAAAAAATCACGAACTGGCCACTTCCCCGGGAGCACCAAGTTCCCGGAGTATCTCCGATAGTGGTCAATATGTCCAGAAAGTCTCGAAATGCATTCTAGAGTTCCTATTTTGCAAAAACATCAAGATTGATATGCTGCATGTGAGGTTTTAGCTAGCGTTACAATGTGGCCACCACGAACGATAAGGAGGTTACTCCACGACTCCCTGGAATAATTCCGGATCCATGCCCGCTTCCTTAAAGTGGACTCCGGTTCTTAAAACTATAAAAAAAAATTGTGATCGATTGGTGCAAAAAATTTAAAAATCCGTTGAAAAATGACTGAGAACCAGCCATTTGAAATTTTTGTCGAAATGGGGGTTGGGGACGTACGTGTTGAAATACACATAAGCAAAAAAATCAATAAAATCCAATAAAAATCAAGAGAGTCATGAGAATCAAGAAAATCATGAGTATCTTAGGAGTAAACAAATCATGAGAATAGGAGACCCATGAACAATAATGAGAATCAAGAGATCACAAGGAATCGCCCTTTGTCTCCTTAATTCAAATCGATCAATGCTTCTTGTAGAAAAATCATTTATAAAACTTTCCTTCGAAGACCGCAAACCGATTGGATGCTTGTGGAGAAAGTTATTGATTTATTACCGATTAGTGATCCAACGAACGGCATTTTGTTTTGTTTTATCAGCAGCACTGTAGCTTCTGCCCTGGTTGCTGCTGTTTCTGGGGGTGGTGATGCCTCCCGCCACCGCATGCAACAACGGCAGCAGCAGTGCTGCTGACAAAACAAAACAAAAAGCCGTTCGTTGGATCACTAATCGGTAATAAATCAATAACTTTCTCCACAAGCATCCAATCGGTTTGCGGTCTTCGAAGGAAAGTTTTATTAATGATTTATCTACAAGAAGCATTGATCGATTTGAATTAAGGAGACAAAGGGCGACCTCTGGGATTTTTTGTTTGAAAGTGCAACTTTTCCCATAGTAAATCCTATGAAAACTTTGAACCGCTTGCGCTAAATTATAGTTTCACGAATTGCGCTGAAATTTTGTACAGTTCATATGGGACCTAAATGGAATCGAAAAAGTCGACTGGAGCGAGGATTTATTTTTTTCATACAAGCGTGTCCCATACTAATGAACACTCTCTTGTTTCACAAATCCATCCCTCTTTCGTGAGTTAAGTAAAAATCAAGAGAATCTACCAAATTAATAGAATCAAGAGAGCTAACTGACTCTGAATCTGAATTTGAAGAATTAGGATAATCAAATTAATTATGAAAATCATGGCAATCGGGAATTTAATAAAATCACAAGAAAAATGAGAATCAAGAAAACCATGAACATCAAGAGATTCCAGTGAGTATCAATAGAATCGAGAGAATTCAGAGAGTAGGAAAAATCGAGACTTTTGAAAAGAATCAAGAGCATCAAGTGAATTAAGAGAATTAGAGGACTCACGTGAACTGAAACAATCATGAGAATCTTGAGACTTATGGGTCTTACAAAAATAAAGATAATCATGACATTATGAAGACTCCTAAATACTTAGGAAATCTACAGGACCAAGAGAATTGTGAGAATTGAAAGATCCATGTGAGTCAAAAAAATGAAAAGATGCAGGAGAATCTAAAAAAAAAACAGTGAAGGAATTAAATCTAGAGAACGAAGAGGATTGACGAGACTCTAGTGAGTCAAAAAAAAAGCGAATCTAGAGAAATTTATCAAGGAAATTAGGACAAAAACATACAAAGCACTCAAATCAAGAGATTTAAATTAACCAAATGACTTAAGAAAATAAAATAAATCAAGAGAATCAAGAGAATTCGGAGAGTTGGAAAAAAAATCAAATGAAGTGAACGTAGAGCTTCAAGTGAACTTGGGGAACCAAAAGATTCACAAGAACTGAAAGAGTCATGATAATCTTTGGATTCATGGGTCTTACGAGAGTTATAATTATTCGGGAAAATCAAAATGTTTATGAGACTCACGAGAACCCAGGGAATCTAGAGAATCAAAATGATTAGGGTAACCAAGAGATTCAATAGAATCACGGGAATAAAGAGAATTCAGTGAATAACTGAAACAATAAATAAAAACAGGCGAATTGAGAGAATTAAATAAAACAGGAGAAACGTGTTGTTCAGAGTTGAAAAAAATGAGAAAATCGAGAAAATAAAGAGCATTGAAAGAACTAAGAGATTCAATATATGAAAATATATTTCGTTTCATTGTACGAAATCGTTCGTTCGGCTTACAAATGCCATTCATTGTTTTCTGCAACGAAAAGATTTATAATGTACATGAAATTTGGTCGGTCCGACATAAAACATGCAAAAACAGCACACCTGCCAGTGCTGGTCACCCATCTAATGGCACTTGTTGAAACCTACTCTATTTCTACTTATAAATAACTCTTCTCGCACACGCACCGTCATATGCACATGAAAACAGGTTGCTTTATTGTTTTCTCTGCGGTCCACTCAATCATGAATGATGACTGCAAAGCTTTGTTGCGTTCTACGAAGCGAAATTTTCTTTTTATGTATGGTTAATAAAAAAAACGATTAGAATTTATTTATTTTGGTTCATTCTACAAAGCAGTAGCTAAAATCTACGAATGAGCAAGTTCAGCGTCTGTCGGATTCGTGATTTCGTACATGATAGGGTCTGGGACCATTTGGGCAGGAGCACCTATTTTGGGCACTTGCTGCTATAACTCAGTCAATTTTGAACCGATTGACTTGATTTTCGAAACACGATCAGATCCGCACAGTATCCAGCCATGTACAAAAAATCAAGTCAATTGGTTTTAAATTGACTGAGTTATGGCAGCAAGTGCCCAAAATAGGTGCTCCTGCCCAAATGGTCCCAGACCCTACCTCCTTTTGTACCGTTCAGCATTATACGCAAATTGCTTTGAATTTACGAAAACTGGTTTTACGAAACATATTCGTTGAGGTTTAACGACAGTATTTTATCAGTGTAGATTCACGGTGCCTGAAGAATTATCAGAATGTTAAGACTGATTGTTTTATATGAGAATCATAATAAATTGAAGAAATCAAGATAATCAGAGAATCACGAGACTCATGAGACTCACGAGAATCGAGATTATCATGAGAATCGAGAGATAAGGGAAACGTATCAAGATAGTCGAATCGAAGACTTGAAAGCATCTCATCACATCTTTCCAGAAGCTCCTGCCTTCATATCCGTCAATTATCATGAGGTACAATGCGTCTAATAATAGCATACCACAACACTGAAGTATAATAACACGCTCCATTCAGACGTTCACACAGGAAAGACCTTGCATTGCTGCACGGATGGCCTGGCCATGGCACGTCGTATGGAAAGTGCAACTACATCTCATGAGTCATGACCGTTCGTTGTTGCGTTGGCCCATCATCCTAACCTCTCTTCTCATTGATTGAGTTCCTAGTTATATGCGCATTCAAAGGTTCAAAGATGCAGGATCAACCGTGTCGATGGCAGAGATGGAAAATGATGAAGATTGTAGCTGAGCAGATACAAACCAAAACAAACCTACTCGTGAACAACAGGAACCCGAGAATATTCGCACTTCTTTATTCGTGAGTAAACGAAGCTGGCAAACACTCGCATGTGATTCGCGAACCTTCGTGAGTTTTTTGCATTTTGACAAAAAACGCATTTTAACGACTGGCAGTGCTGCTTTTCAGGAACAATGAAGCATAAAACATTAGTTTATGTTGGATAATCACTGGATTTGCAATTTTAATAATAATAACCACAATAAAATGCACTTCACGCACCTCCACTAGTCCTTCACGAATAAAAACTCATGAGTGTTTATGTTTTTGTTTTGCTTCTTACTCACGAAGCAGGCGGGTGCGAATAAACTCACACACTGTTTACTCTCGGAATCGTGAGTAAGCCTTGTGTTGGCTTTACATTCGCGAATTGCTTCATGATGCGAGTAATTCCATCACTGTCGACGGCAGGCGTAGCACTCTGATAATTACAGATACAGACACAGAGTCGCCCGAGTAAAGTACGCTCGGTTTAA